>NW_020884873.1:1363035-1390535 GCF_003945725.1 Corapipo altera | reverse complement strand
CTCCTCCTTCCCCTTTTTTAAACAAAATCTGACTTTCTTTAAAGACCACTTAAAGCATATCTCTGATTATACAAACAGGTTCTGTCCTAGGAAGAGTGAATAATCCAATAATACCTCCTTTGACTTGTTTCCCTCACCACCCCCAATAGCTCACAAATGTAGCTTCCTTAAATGTAAGGAGTAAGTCTAAAATAAACAACATATATATGCCACTTCCAGTACAAAGCATGTGCAATACTTGATACAAATCATTGCTTTGATTAGAGGGCTTCTTGATCTTAGGTAATTTAGAAGGTTACGTACATGAATTAATAATCCCTTTGGTTTCTTTTACATACCTATCAAAATATACCTATTTGTACAGATATTTGCAAGACTTAAAACTGCTTGCTCAGCATCACACAGCATATATGAGAGCATGCATATACAGCACAAGAAGAAATGCAGTGAATTTAACTGTTCAGAAAGTTAGACCATCAAATTAGACAGACTTTGGCATCTTAACATGGGCGCTCTAGAATAGTTCAAGCACTTTATTAAAGAAATCAGATGTTGAATTAAGACTGATACCTCACTGTGCTAAATGCTGTGAAATATGTATTGACATCTCTTTCTCAATGAATTTACAATCTCTTCTGGGATAAAAAACAGTAAATGATTTTACATGTGGTCCAAAACTCTACGTTTTTTCTCTTTCTATTTCGTATTATAACCACAGACATCTAGAAGAAAAAGCTGTGTAGCAGCAACATGAGATCACATTGTTGGGTTGTTAGTATAAGCTATTTAAATGCATACAATTAGCAAATATTAATGGTCAGATTGGCTGCCTATGGGCAACAGTCAATTCTGATAGTAATTCCTGTAGCTGTCACAATAGAAGAGTAGCTAGAGATGAAATATTTACATCAACATTAATTAACATAACGTGAACACTAATGACTTTGTCATCTGCATGCACTGAGAACAGACAACATGAAATATAGCAGATATGAAAGGATTTATGGCCTCTGATTACTGCAACTGGTATCACAGCTGGTAATGAAACTCTGACCAAACAAGGGTGGAACTGAAGGCAGGAGGTAGAAGCAGAGATTTTGAGAACAAGTTCAGAGCAAACAGAAAAGATGTGGAGCTACAGAAGGATCTCTTTGTACTGTAACACATTCAGAATTACGGATCGGAAGAGCTACGTTAACCAGGGGTATCTTGAATATGTCCTTGGAATGAGAAGCTTGTTGGCTTCGAGAAGGTAAGAAAAGATTCCTGTACTGCTGTTCTGCTGAGACAAGCAGTAGAAGATGAGGGATGTGAGTGTGGAATTTACTAAGTGAAATCTTGCACAGGAGAGACCTCTTGGTAGTAGGGGGAGATGGGTGGCAAGACAGGCTTGCTGTCAGAAAGGTGGAGTCAAAAGATGGAAGGCAATGTCAGAAAATGCTGGTTCAATGTGGCACGAGTAAGAGCAAAGCAACAGTATTGTCTACTGTAACCAAACTTTGGAAGGAAGAAACAAAACAAGTCATTTTATCCATCTGAATTTTAAAATAATAAAGCAGCTAAAAGATCATATCAGAATGAAAGACAAATACGGGATGACAATAGTTAAGAGCAGAGAAGGAGGTCGCTGAATCAGTAATGTAAATATGGAACCATCTCTTTCTTACGTGAAGATCAACCAAAAGGTTTTCATCTGGTCTTAGGAGGTATCCAGAAATTCCAATTTAAAATACCTTTGATGAAAGGGCTTGGATTTATCACTTGGTTTGTAAGTGTGTGATAAAAACTCCAATTTAATACCATAAGACAGAGTAAATATTGTCTTTTTCATGTACAGGGCTATCAATGTAGACTTGGACATTAGATGCTTTTACTGAGGGTTTGGAAACTTGGCTTCTGAGTACATTGTATGTATAAAGCTGTGGAAGTCTTTCATCTAGATGTATAGCTTGATGTCTGTTTTAATTTTCAGGGAACTTATCCTGAAGGATTTTGAGTTCAGTAAATGTTGTCGATAGGGATTTTCTATTCATGCACCGCACGTACAAAGCCCAAATCTTTATACTTTCTTTTTTTTTTTTTAAATTAGTATATTTTACTGTCAAATATGAAATGGTTGAGCTATCCTTAAATTGGAGCAATTTTCATCTCACTGAAATTCATCACTATCACACCTCCTGGAAACTGAGAATACTTCAGGCTGTGGGTTGGAGAGAGTTGCAGACATTCTGGTGTAAAAAAAGTTTGCCCAATATAAAGCAAGAGCTTTACCTGTATGCCAGAAGGTATATTTGTGGTACCAAGATCACAGTTAAGAAATGGCTATGAATTTCCAGCTTAGACTGAAATTAATAGAAACCTGTCACTTACCAGAAACCTTGCTTTTTATCCAGCCCCTAGGAGAGACTGTTTTGGGAGTAGGTCTGTTCACTCAATCTCATTCATGTTATCACTGTCTTTTACAACTTCTCTAGTTTCTGGAACATGCAAATGTTTTTCCTACTTGCTTGATAGTCACCATTCTGTTAGCATTTGTCAGTCACATTTTAACTATTTTTCTTCCAGACCGCATTAGACAGTGTGAAAAGGGTACAAACAAAGTTGATCCTTGGAGGAGTTCACAGTTAGAGAGATCTGGAGTTGGAGGTTCGGATGTATCTCTCAAACAAAACTTAGAACAGTTAAGGTGAAACCCCATAGTCCTTGTGCAAACTGCTGTCCTAATGTCCCTGGGACGATCACTGCAAACAGGTCCAGGAGCTTGAGGATGGAAGTCTGCCCTTTGCCCAGAAACAGCAGTTCACTACTGGCCATCAGTCTCAAAATTGCCATTTCTCTCTCCACATGCTGACCTGAAATCCAGATTGTACTGGTGTAGTGTATTGATTCCAGTTTTCTCTCTGGCTAGACTCTCTTTGAGCCTAGTCCAAAGTGAAAGGTTTGAAGCTGACTGGTAGCTAATGTGATGCAGTTTCTTCCTTGAGGGGAAAAAAAAGGGACCTGCCCTGAAAGCGCAATTGATTAATTTAGCCAAGAGAAATATAGTTGCTCAGGATAAGTAATGCCACAGCTCAGAGCCAGAGGCCAGGATGAAACAACATTTATGTTTCCACTGCTTCTGGAGATGTAAATTTGATTTCTGTAATGAAGGCCAAGGTTTTTGTTGATCAGCAGGCAGGGACTAAATCTCTGTGATGTGTGAACACAGTCCTTGACAGGGGCACACCTTAGCTCCTGGAAGGGCACCAATGGCCTGTGTTTGTTTGCAATACATGACCACTGACACCCAGGCCAGGCTCAGGAAGGAAACACATCACCACACATCGCTCCTGATACCAGCAGATAACAGAGGGAATGAAGCCCCAAGCCCACGTATGACACATGCACACGTCTGTATGTGCAACAGCGGTGGCTGAACCAGGCACACATTAGTTCCACTGAGCCAAAGTTGCCCACTTACAGCCAGTGTGCTCCTGCTGAAGTCAGAGGTGTAAGAGAGGTACAAGTCAATACAGCACTTGGCTTAGTGTGTTCCACATACATATTTAAAGCAGCGTGGGTTCGCATGGTACTTTCTAGCTTTATTACATGAATACATATGTTCCCGCTGATGTAACTCTCTTGAAAGGTATAAATAATGGATATTCCTCATAAGCAGTTGACCCCCTGGAAAGACTGAAATCAGAGAGAGGGAGTTTGAACTACCTTGCACAATTCAGCTCACACCTGCACTCAAAGTCACCGGATAAAAGTCAGTTAGAGGAACGCCTGTAATGTGTCATTGCCTGCTGCCTCCAGTGTCACTCCGGTCACTAGCACCAAGGAGTCTATTAGATGGAAAAGACAGGGGGAGAAAAACAGTTGAAGTAATGTAGCTTGTTAAACTACTGCCTTTCAAGTCTTTGGGGGCACTTTGATTCTATTTTATTTTTTTTTAACCAAGAACGATCATTTTCTAACAGAAGGGGCCTTTAGTATCAAAACAGGTGTGACAACTCCCCCTTTCCCACAGCCAGCTACAAGAATAAAGGAAACAATTTTCCAATGTTCCCAGTTCTTAGGCATCTTAATCCTTTGTGATTCAAAGACCACCGAATAGGACCAGACAAGCTCAAGTTCCCTCAAAGTCCTTATTCCACTTAAGCACAAAATAGAAAAAAAAATGCAGAAAAACTAAGGACTTAGTTTTCAAAAGGCTCATAGATTTTGCAGAAGTAAAGAGCACTACAAAAAGCTGAGTCTTGTCCACCATCCTTACCAATGTGTCGGATCTACACAGTGGTAGCTGCTTCCGGTCTGCAGGTATTGGGATTACCTTACTAAAATAGTCCTTGCTTCACTTTTTTGCAGATCCTGCTTGTGCATGGTTTGAGAGGACTGGCTAGGGCTGGACAGATGGGGAAAAAAAAGATGGCTACAACATTTTTTTTTTTAGCCTTTTTTTTTCTTCTGAAGAGAAAATTCAACTTTCATTTTTCCAAATGAATTTGAATTTTTCACCTTTCCCATCTAGGCTTTGCACCTTCTAGTACCACAGACTAGTATAGCAAGTCCTAGTTGGTGTTGCTTAATACTTTATGGAAATGCTTCAGCATTGGCAGAAAAGTAGCAATTGGGGGGGTTTAATAACCAAACCTGGTCTAAGCTTGCACCAAAGAGGGTTAGAAAAAAAGCTTTTATTCTTGAACTTCTGTTGTTCTTATAGTCTACCAGCTGGAAGAACAGCAGACAGTACACTGGTGTATCCAAACAGCAAAGCATCTAAGTGGTGTTATAAACCTGAGAAGATTCAGCTTCATAAATTGAAAGATGCAAGTGCTCATATCAATTAGGTGCTCCTTGGTGGTACACTGACAACCAAACAAATGCACACTCAAGCCTGGTTCAGCAGGAAAATGAGCAAACCAGCTCTTTGTCCCTCCTTGCCCAAACAAATTTAATACAGCTCTTTTTAGAACAAATACAGTACTTTTTCATGTCTTTTTTTTGTTGTTGTTGCTGATTCACACACTGAGATAGTCTGATTTTTTTAAAGCACTGGTGTTAACAGAATATTACTCTGGATTTGCACCTTTTTAACTGAGATGAGACTCCAGCCCACTGTATCTGGTATAATTTCCTCTCCCCCCCTCCCCGCCACCCCATGGTTAGTTATAGTATAAACATATCCTGCTTCTTTCATACAGCCACCTGCCATTTTTGCTTTATTGCTGCCAGAAGGTTTAAAGGCATGCTTTTAAATATCTTGAAAGTTTCCTGTTGATAAGAAAAGGTGGTTTTAGCACTTCTAAGTAAACAGTAACACACAAACATCACAAATCATGCTTTTTGATAGAATCTACATTAGCTCCATGAAGCATGAGGGACACAACTGTAGGGGGAAAAGGGAAAAAAAAAGATTTCCTCAATTTCTGGCAGGGAGACCTAGCAAAAATTAGTTGCAAAGTGTGGGCTGGATATCTACTGCTCTGTATCGAAACAATCAACTCAGAATTTGAAACAGTCTTTCTATGTCTTTTGTCTGGGTAACAGTCTTCGGGCAGTTCCGCGGGTGGGACAGATGGTTCTGCAGCAGATAGCTAATGCTCGTGAGCATTTTAATCTATTGAAATCCACAGCTTGAAGGAGAAAAAATACCTGTTGATGTCCAGGGGGACAAAAATCACTGTAACGTGGGTACTTGGAATATAATTTCTGAAATTTTACTGCTATTTCTAGACGGCTGACATACTGAGACTTAAAAATCATTGATATGTGTTTATCAAAACAAGTCCATTCAACACACAGTAAATTAAAGCATAGGTGACCCAAAGAGAGAATGTTTATTATAAATCATGAGTACAGTGAATGGATTCAGACTCTAAATGTGACCTCCTGGTTGTGTATCTACAAATAAATATTTCCTGTCAAGAATCACAAGCTTTGGGATGTCAGCAGAGCACCAGATGCATATTCCACATAAAGCCCAAACTGACAAATGGTAAATTTATAGCCTCTACATTTCAAATAGTTCCTAAAAGTGTACAAAGAACAATTAAATTAGCCAATTTGGGGGAAAAGTGAATGGTGTAGTCACACCAAAGGAAATATTCATAGCAAAGGACTCAAAACACATTTAGTCTTCTCTCTGCCCACTTGAGAGTTTTCCATGAGGAACTTCCTATTTCTGATGGTGTCTTTCAGTATCTGTTCAGAATACTTTAGCCTATGAAATATGTAGTCTGATCTCCACTATTTGGGTTGAAGTTCTTCTGTTGGAATTTTATTCAGGATTAATTTGACTAGCTGAATAAAGCAGAATAGTTATTTCTTCTGAATTACATGTAAATCAGCATAAAGTAAAAGGAAGAATTCAGTCCTCTTGTTTGATGTGTAATCTGAGTCAACTGTGGACTGTTGCCACAGGTTCCATGTCTGTCCACTTGCTACTCCTGTGTCATTCACATCTTGGTCCAGTGCCTAGGAGGCTATGAATTGAGTTGGTTACTGGCTTGACAGAAAACTAGCCCATCAAACTACAGATCATGAAGGTATGTGATTCACCGATCCAGCCCTGAAGGAAAAGGTGGGAACACAGCAGTGTGGAATGGGGAGAGAAAGGCTGGCTCTCTCAGCAGCAGGTTTTCAACTATGCCAAATAAAATTCAGCATAAATCTGTGCTCTGAGGCTGCAGGTCTGTGGGTAGCAGAGCCATCCAGGCAGTCCACTGCCTCCTCCACCCTCCCTGATTCACAGACCTTGCCTACTCAGAGCTCCGTGATTGCATCCACTCCTCTCCAGTGTTTTTTGATCCTTACTGGAGTCTGCCATCGGCCACTTTAGTTTAATAACTCAATGGAAAGCTATTAGGCTGGTTTTGCTAGGCTGGTTTTCTGGAGTGTGCTTTTAAAGAGATCATATGGGCATGTGTGCTGGCACACAGTGAGGGAAGACCTGGAGTGGGGATAACGAGGAGAAAGGGAAAAGGGGAGCTTTTAGCAACACTGAAGTGTTGGAAACTCTGTAAGATGAACCCGGGTTTGGACAGCTTGGGAATCAGAAAGCAAAATGTCCACCTTCAATGCATAAAGTCACTACAAAGAGGTAACACTTGCTTCTTCCCCAAAAGGTCAAATGGGGGGGGTGGGGAGGGCAGGGACACACCAAGAAAAACACAGTTTAATTCACTTCAAAGGGAATTTTTAAGTGGTGTCTGCATGAAAAAGATTTTTAGCTATGTGGTTGGACCCAGTTTAGATAAACACTTGAGAGAGGTTCTAGGCAATGTTAGTCCCTGTTGGTGAAGAGAGGTCAGCTGGATCATCTCCTGTGGCCTTTTCAACTCTGCATTTGGATGAGTCTAGCAGTACTGTTCCAACACAGGTTCAAAGAGATAAACTTAATTTTTCAGATATCAACACAGATAGCTTCATTCGTAGAAATATATTCAGAACAGAAAAATACAAAGATCGAGCTATCCATCTGTAATTCAAGCGACATTTGCTCATTTGACTCATTCATCTGGACAATTTACAAAATTGACCTGGCTGTGGTCCTATTTGCATGACAACAACAGCTGATGAAAGTTTGGGGAGCAGGAAGGATGGCTCTGTGATGAAGGCCTGAAGCTAAGTTAGACAGTCAAGAGCATCCTTCTCATTGGGCAAAACCAGAAATTCTGCATGAAGAGCAAGCAGATATATCCAATGCAAAGAGCCCAAAACTACTCTTATGCTCAGGTAGGCTTAAAAAAAATCATTTGATTTTTTTGGGGAGAGGACATGAAACTGGGAGTCAGAAGACCTTGAGGTGCCTACACCATCTCTTCCATCCTTTATCTCTTTTGCTTGTTAGGGCTTCGAGTCGGTACACTGGTACCCACGCCTAATTCCAAGTTTACCAGCTAGCATTCTTGCAGCAGGCAGGGATGGATGTCTTGCCGCACCATGACACAATCCCCAGTGGCACAGACTCGGCACCTCTGTCTCTGATCCATCAGAAAATGGATCACAGCAGTGGCAAAAGCAGCCCCAAGTCCCCTCTTACCCTGCCCTGTGTATCTATCTCCTCGGGCCCAAGGTGTGCCACTTCTTGAGGGACCATGTGACTAAAGAGCAGCCTGAACTGATCTGAGCTTACAATAAAATTTTACAGAAGAGGCAAGGTCTCATTTAGGAAAGGGGCTGGTAACAGAGGAGTGAGTACAGTAAGAGGGAGAGGGTGAAAATTCCTTGTGCTGGCTTTCCTATCAAAGCAACAGTGGGGAAGCTACAGCCTCAGCCAGAGGCCCAAACCTGTAACAGGAACTAAAAACCAACATTTGAATAACAGGAAATTCCCCCTTTTACTTAATTGAAGCTACCATCAATTTGCACTGGAGCAATTGAGGAAAATTTGGGTTAGGATAAGACTTTTCAAGCTGTCACAGCACAATTACTATGGGAAGATGGAGATATGTTCACAGTGGTGTGGATAGAATATTTATCTTTAAAAGGAAAACAGGAAAATGTTGGGTTTGCAGGTTCTTTTTTTTTTTTTTTCCCTCCCCTGTATCTTCAAAAGAAAAAAGGAGAAAGTTCCAGCTATAAAAGGTATTCGTCAAGAACAGCCATCGGCCAGCACCACAAATGAGCAACTCCAGTGTGAAAACACTTTCAAAGTTCTAAATGAGTTGTCCCTGTGGTAATAAAGAAAGGCTGTTTTACAGCATGACAGTATGTAAGACAGCATTGTCAGCTATAGTTTATTTAAAGCACAAGGCCTGTAACAGGAAAATAATGACTTTAATAAAATTTACTATTGACTTTGTAGGCTAAAATCTTTCTGTCATCAGGAATACAGAAAAACAACCTGCCTGAAAGCCCTTCACTTAAATATATTCCTTTAATATTTCAAAGCAACTTGTGAATTTTTTTTTTAATATACATGCTACTTCAAAAGATACTGTAGTGGAGTGGAAATTAGTATTTTTAATAGAAAGTTGGAATTGCTTACATAAGGGAAAAACTGGTAATGACCTATGACACTGTCTACTGAAAGCAACATTTGAGGAAGCTGCAAAAGCAGTTAATGCAATTCCTTGAAAAGCTGTATAAAGCTATGTCACAAATGAATGATTTATAAATTACTGAACGTCCTTCTCATCTAGAGGATATCTTTTAATCATGTGCTGTAGTTTTGTCGGAGTGAACTCCAAAGAGCCTGCTGCAGAGATACACAGAAATCTGCAGCATGTTAACAAGGTTGGGGTCACTTCTAAGAATTGGGGGGGGGAGCAAAAAAATGAAAAATCCTCACATTCGGCATGATTTTACTTTCGAACCAATTTGATTAAATGCACTATAGCTTGCTGGTAGTGTGTGAAAGGTCATGCCTATTATATGAAAAACTGCAGAATTTTCATTCTTTTAATGTTTTTTTACATAGTTAAAATAAACTGTGGTAAAAAGTTTCCCGACAGCGTATGACAGCTCAATTTAGAGGTGAAACCTTTTAATAAAATCTCATGAAATGAATGCTTTGGTTTATGCACTCTGTTTGTGTTTCCCACTGGAGTGCTTAGCATTGTGAAGTGGTGGTTTCTTTCTTTACTGCTGCAGAGCAACATCACGGAGGAGAGTCTGGAGCTTTAGAACAGAGAAGATGCAGCTCGGCTGCGGTAAAATTGTTGATGGAGGAATCTTAATTTACAGCGAAAACGCTTTAGACTTTAAAAAAAAATGCTATTGTGCATTAATTTACATTGCAGATAATTAATTAAAAATGAAGAAAATATTCCACAGAGGCTTTTTAGAAAGGTCTCCGGGGTCCAGAAAGAGTATTAAAAGGGGAACCAATTAAAGATTTATCTGAGAATGAATAATTTTGCTAGGACTTTGGCAGTGGAACTGGCTGAAGTCACATTTGTTGCAGCTTTGCCTTGTTTCATACACATCCACAGAATCCTTCTTATGTTTGCTAAGGGACATATCAAGGAAGAAGTCATCTTTCCATAAGAAAGCACGGTGCCTGTCTTTCCTAATATGCTGCAGAAGTACCACCTAAAAAAAAAGTGGCAGTACGTTTCCCTAACTACTAAGAATTTAAATGGACATTTCATGGAAAATGTAGTTAATTCCCATTTTGGAAATGTGGAGTTCATGCACTGTTTGAGAAGTAGGATGGCAAAAATAGTGAGGATCAAAGCAGGACCAGGTCTGACAGAAATGGCCTCTTACTACTCATGAATTATACCAGTTCAGCCCATCCATGCTTGTAAAGGATGCAGGAACTAGAAAAGTTGTAAAATCATATTTTTGTATGGCCACTCAAAGACTCAAGGGTAGGAAGAAATGTGTGCTACCACTTGCAGTACAGATTTTCTGGGTGGCAGAGAAGGCAAAAGGAAGGCTAAAAAGTCTCTGCCCAAGATGGGCACTTGAGGTGTTTCTCCCTCACTCCTCTCCCATCTGCTTTATTTCCCATCTGAAACCACAGCACTAAGGACTTATCTTAGGAGTGACCCAATGCAAATGATGTGCTTACACTTGATGTGTTGCAGGAATAAACCTCAGGCCTGGTATTTAAATCAGTATTTCACTTACTTCTGAAATAACATGTTGAATCCATTTGTAAAAGACCCACTTTTTAAGACATATCAATCCTCAGAAATTTCTATCCTCTTTAGTAGGAAATGCTGAGAGCTCATTGCTTGGAGAAAAAATCAGGACTAAAGAAACTCAGCCTAAGTTTTGGAGTATGTCTTAGACTCCAACTTTTCAAAGTCTAGCCCTTACATTTTATTCAAACTGCAAGAGGATAGTTTTATTAATTTCAGCTGGAGGTTATTTTGTCTTTTATCTTTTTTTTCAAGGCATCTGTGAGCAGAGGGAAAGACTTCAAATCTATAGCTCATCAACTTTAAGAACCTTTTTTTTTTTTTTCTAAGGCAGGATTCATATAATGTAGAACACAGGACATTTATTCATTAAACTCTTCCCTGGGGTCCCAGAAACTCCAGTCTTCCTACTATATACTGGGCAGAAGAAGAGAGATCAGGGAAAAAACCCCAGCCATTTTCAAGAAGACCTTTTTATCTTTTAAGCCTTTTAGGGGTGTACCTACTTCATTCTGTAGTTGTTCACTTTGCACTTTTCTGACATTGCTTTGCTGCAATGTCAGAAAAGATACTAGCAATTATGAGCCCAACTGCAGAAACCATATTACCTCCAAAATAAAAATAAACATCACTTGACAAAGACGTGCCATGTATATAGGTCTTTCTACTGTGCAACTAAAAATAAAATATAGTCCTGAGAGGGGAAATAGGGTACCCAGGCCCCCTCTAGTCGTACCCTCTGAGTCTGAAAATAACTAATGGCTTTATGTTGTAGTATCTACATGTGAGCTGAATTATCTAAGATACTGGATGGCCTAATTCCAGTATATGATCCTTAAATATTTTCTGCTTTGAAGGATTACATAGGTAATTATGGAGCGGAAGGCAGATGCTCTGCTGGGCCTCATACTTGCAGACATGGAAGAACTGGTTGGAAATGAGAAGGTCGGGGCAGCTTCACCACAGTGACCATGAGATGGTGGAGCTCAGGATTCTGAGAGGGAGGAATGAGGCAAAAAGCAGGATCACAGCCCTGGGCTTCTTGAGAGCTGACTCTGCCCTTTGCAGGGACCTGCTTGGAGGAATCCCATGGGGTGAGGTCCACGAGAGAAGAGAGGTCCAGTGAAGCAAGTTGATTTTGAAGGATCAATTCTATCAAACTCAAGAATAGTCCATCCCAAGGTTCAGAAAATCAAGTCAAGGAGACAGGAGGCCTTCATGGATTAACAAGAAGATCCTCATAAAGCTCAAACATGAAAAGGAAGAATACAGGAGATGGAAGTAAGGTCAGAAGGTATATAGAGACTTAAGTCCGCCAGGATGGAATTAGGAAAACCAAAGCTTACTTGGAACTAAATCTCGTAAGGGCAACAAGAAACACTTCTATGGGTGAAGTGAAAGGAAAACCAGTGAAAACACGGGCTAAATGAGTCAGGAGACTGGTGACAGGGTTTATGGAAAAGAGCTGAGGTCCTCAATGCCTTGGTCTTGACTGGTAAGACTTGGCTTCAGAAATCCCAGGCCTCTGAGACGTGTGGGAAAGACTGAAACACTCATGATTTACCCTCAGGGAAGTGGGACAGAGTTAAGATGTGTTTTAAAAATCCAGGCATACACAGCTCCATGGTGCCTGATGGGAGGCACCCAAAAGAACCGAGGCAATGGGTTCAGCCAAAGCCACCTTGAGTCACTGAGGTTTAGGCTGTTTCCCATAAAGGGGTTGAGAGAAGTATTTAAAGCCCTAACAGTAAAACTTCCTCACATATACTGGACTCTTGGAATGACACCATGTACAGAAACTTCCTGTTTGATGGTAGCAGTGACTGACTTCAAAGTAATTCAAGCTGTAGCTGTGCCTGCCTTTACCCTGTGCTGTATCTTATGTGGGAAGAACTCTAATTAGCATATAGAGATGCCCTAGAGCAAATAACATCACAGCTTCTAGTAACTGTTTGGTTACAGCTGTCTAGCAAACCCACAGACTCTAGTAGAAAGTTGTTTTCAGGAAAATCCTTCTTACCTGGATTGAACATTCATTTTTGAGAAAACTTTTATTTTTCGATAGATGTGTTGCCTTTTTATTTTTCTGAATCTGTTGTGCAATAAATTAACAAGTCAAAAATGCTGATTCCATTGTGTTCTACAGTCTCATTGACCAAAGCATAATATATTCCTTTTCCCCCAAAACCATTTAAGAGGCAGGCAATTTGAACAACTCTAGCATCTTCCCTGCTTTTGTATTCACGTGGTATAAACCAAAATTATGCACAAGATTCATCAAAGCTGAGCTATGCTGCTAAGAAGTGTGTAACTCAGATATAGAATGAGCCATTTAAAGAAGTTATTGATGCCAACATTAAATTTACAATTATTCATAAAAGAAAACCATTTGAAGAATTCCCCATGCTGCAAGTACACAAAATACTTTGCTACGCATAAGAAGTTACATTTATTAATAGCCTTTTTTTGCCAGAATCTCATTTCACCAAAGGAAACTTCACCTCCAATGGGAATAGGAATCAAACGAACGTCACAGATACTGTAAGTTTATTCACCACAACAAAAAACCCCATCAAACTATCTCATAGAAATGATGTTTTAAAGTAGGTAGCTGTCTAGAATGTAGGACACAAAAAAACCTAGATGTAAGAAACTTTTGTAATTAATCAACATTATTACTACACCTTTCTCTTCCTCCTTGGGTTCATACATGGTGCTAGAGATGCTTCATGCAAATCTTGTTTCTGTAACATTTAATTTGTGTCACTTGTGCTGTGAAAATTTCTTTACTGATGATGTTTTTCTTACTCCCTTGCAGTTACAGCCAGTTGGGCTACTACTATATTTAGAAACTTTTTAGAAACATTATGATTATCATAGGAACCCAACATCTCACATTGACTTTGGTAGGACATGTGGTTGATCAGTAGTTCAAAAAATCAGGATTATCTGAAGCAGGGAAAGCTGAGATTTATGGCTATGGTATTCAGGAAAACAGTTTTTTAGAAATGTAAATAGCTAGTTTATGAAAACAGAGTTGTTTTTTTAAGTGGGATGTTTGTTGCATAGAAGTTTTCATACAGATATGAAAATGCAGTTATTTAAAGCCATAAATATCTACACTTATAAATTTGAAAGCTTAATTTTTCCTTTCAATAGGAATTTGGGAAAAAAACGAAAGGTAGAAATACAAACCCCAACTCTTATTAAAAGCAGTCACTAATGAAGTATACAGGGACTATTTATTTCTTCATATGCTACTATAACTTGTCTATGTCTCCATCCATTCTCACTAACAGTTTGGATTTTTGGTTTGGTTTTTGTTTTCCCCCAAGGATTTCAACCTTTGCATCCATTTTATTTAAAATTAAAAATAAAATGGCAGGTGAAGTGGCAAAAAGAGATGCTTTAATAAATTTGACAGGATGATACGAGGGGTTGATTTTTTTTTCCTCTGAAACAAGATCTCTTTAATTTAGATGAGGAGGACAGCTTGACAGTTTCCTATGTGTTGTAGGAGGACTCCCTTTGACTGAATACATACTCTAAAGGGATAGGGTGGCCGTGCTACTGCTGAATACAATTTTTGGGTGGCCCTAGAAATGGGTCACCATCACCACCTCCCCTTTTTTTCAAAGTAATCTCTGCGTGTTCGTCAAAATCTTCTAAGAAATAAGGAATTCATAGTTTCTTCTTTGAAGTATTCCTTCCATAATAGACTTGTACCCTTCAAATGCAACCAGCTTCTAACTTTCTCTGCTCACCTTGAGTGTGTTCACACATCTTCTGTCCAAGTTCTCTGCACCTACCTTCTTGGATTCTTGTCCACTATGTTTTTAAATGGCTGCATCAAAACACAGCTTCAGATTGTGTCATGCAACCCGTAAGAAATTTGTGGACACTCTAAAACATGGCATCTGCTTTTCGATGAGAATTGATGTGGTTTTTCATCCCCTAGAGATGATCTTGAGCTTTATGCAAATTCAAGTTGCTGACTGAGGTCATGACACAGATGATGAGCAGAGACATAAGTTCATCCCTCTCCAACCTCTGCTGCAGAAGATCTAAGTAAAGCAAGTCAGTTGATCCCTCATATATGTTGTGTTCATGTTTTCCTTTCCTGCAAGTATCAGCACTGTAGCTTTTCAGGACAAGCAGTTACCCAGGAGGAACAGCCAAAGAAAAGCTGGAGAGCACTGGAATGCCAGTAAAAGCAGCCCTGGACTTCTTTTAAGCTTTTCCAGAGCCAGGTGTCTGGTATTATGAGGACATGTCAGGGTGTAAGGTGTATGTGGTAGATCCATCAAGCAGACAATCTCAGGCACACAAAAGAAAGCCAAAAGCCTGGGAGACTCTGTGTGATCCATGGCTACAAGAGTCCAGGTGAGGCTTGCCTGTGGGACCATGTAGAGTTCATGACCACAAAATTCCAGATGCTGGCTGAACCTCATGTGATCCATGAACCAGCTGCTGGACGTGTGGAAACCTGGCTCTGCTGAGAGCTGTGAGGTGGAATCTTGAACACCCCAAGCAACAAGACTGGAGCCCCACCTTCCTGAATTTACACAGTCTGTGCAAAGCAGTCAGGAATCAGAGACTAAAATCCTTGGGAAAGGACTCCAAATACAGCTGTGGAATAGTGTAAAAGGATACCTCTATAAAGTTAGAACACGCTTTTCAATATGTATTCACATCACTTAGTGATACACTTTTACTTGGAAAAATGCAGTTCTGTGGTTCTCAAGTGGTCATCCTTGAGTCCTTGATCATGGAAATTATGCTTCCAAAATATATACATCTGAAAAATTCAGAACCAATGAACAGAATAGAACAGATTAGAATCATTGATGAAATCTGGCATTTGGTTAACTGGTTATGGCTTATTGCCAGCACAAGCAATAAATAGCCCAAGCTTGTGGTCTGATTTTCCATTAGTGGTTAGAGTCCATTAAGCATGCTCCTAGAACACCTATTCCAGTGTAGTTTCATCTGAAGGGAATAAATTTCTGTGGTTGGAGACCTCACCATGAGGTAAACCACAGGGGGCATGGACCAAGATTTTCATGTCAAACCACTCTCCTGGTCAGGACTAAAATTCTCATGCAGATGCACCAAGACACACTCCAGGCCTTTAGATATCTTCTATTACATCAGAAACTGCTACTTTTACCTGGTTTTGGATTATACAGACTGCAGTTAAGGGAACCATGACACACTCATGCTGACCTTCATGGCTCTGACTTGGGTCTTAGGGTGGTTGTGACCTAAAAAGTTGACTCTGAATGCTCTATTCTCAGGAGGGCTGCCCTGACTTGTGTTTATAGTGGTATTCATAGTTCAATAATAATACTGTCATGCTGTGGGTCAACTTCTGCTTTTACATTAAACATATATTTTCTTTCTTCTTGCACTATCATCTCCATAACAACTGATTCTCAGAATGTTCCAGGACTTAGTGAGACTGTTCAGGGGGAGGTCGAACAGACCCTTTATTTTGCCGGGGATGTCCATTTTATTTACTGTCTAATGCAAAATAAAGCCCCTGGTTTTTTACTGCAACACCAGTTTTACCAGGTCAGGCTGTTCTAAGACCTCCATTCGAACAGCTCACATGAAGATGAAAATGGCAGAGCAGGCATATGAACGTGGCTTCTCACAGCAGATGGATGTCTTAACTACTGACTCTTCTGAAATGAACGAACTCTGTTCTCCTTTTCTTCTTCCCACTCTCTCTGGAAATTAAAATCTGGACCTGTGAAATTTTTTCCAATTAAAGTTTCAATGATTTTGGCATGTTCTAACAAAACCATTGCATCAAAAATGCCTTATACATAATTGGTTGAGCCAACAGATGTCACATTATGGCTTAAGCCCTCCTGAGCACTAAGGATCAGAAAGTGGCATTTTTAATAAAAGAGCTTTTTCGTCAGTAAACCCGAGACATGACCAGTAGATAGATTAATGTCTGTGTGCATCCAAGTTGCCCACAGATGGTAGAATAATCTTGGACTGTTTTTCTTGGGCAATGACTTGAAATTTTCTTCATAAAACATTTTTCTAAAAGCCATTAAGATCTGTCAGATTAAAATAAAACCTCCAATGCCTTGAGGAGTCAGAAAAAAAACAAACTAAAATTATAAAATTAATTCCTGTTTATATGTCAATCTCAATTCTAACTTTGTTTTCAAAATATAACCACTACCTAATCTTCCATTAACCACTCTTATAGGTACTTACTGAAAATCCATTGTGTAGTTACCATAATATTTCTAAGACAGGCTTTTTTAACTGTTTCTCTTATCTTTCCACATTGTCAAATCATTCTTAACCTAAACCTAAAATTCAGTAAATAATACATGTTCTCCAAGGACAAGTTTGGTCGTTTGATGTCATAATTCGAGAAATTTCACTTATATTTTGGAAGCAAAAGAGGGTGCCCTGCTTCTCATTGTCTTTGAGCAGATATTTAGTCTATTGTATAGCCATGTGTACAGCCATTCCCCTAGGGATTTCAAACCATTTTCCATTTTGGCTATTTCTACACAGACATGCTGCATGCCAATTCAACCTTGTTCTATTTGCATCCATGTGATATGATTTATCATACAGTAAATGTGTTCCCATAGTGGAGTAATTTTTATAGGGCTGACAATAGTGCTATATTAAACTTGTCTGAGAGCCAGAGAAGGAAAAATCCTCCATGACTTCACTTGCCAGTCATGCCAAGGACTTAATTCTAAAAACTAAATTGATTTACATAAACCACATCTCTCCCTCCTATTTTTTGTGATCAGCATTAGATTGTTTGTTATACTCTGTTGTCAGATGTCACTGGCAATATACCAGCATCCAAGAGTGGCTATGCTTCCAGCAGAAGGAAGTTTGGTAACCTTGACAAATTTTCTCTGGTTGCCTTTAGAAGAATTACATGCTACTATGGTCAGAACAAGCAATGAGCTGTGATACATTTTGTCAGGGGCTTTGATGTCTATCCTCACACAGAATATGAGGTAGTATATGATTTTTACATACCACATATACATATATATATATATTAAAAATGCATGTTGTCTTATTTGCATGTATATATATTAAAATGTATATGCAGTTCAAAATTGAGATCCATGAAAGCCTCTGAAACAAAGAGTTGGAGAAGGTGGAAGACTTTTCTAATGTAAGTTGAAAAAGCATGGCCCAGAATACTCAGAGGGTCATTAGTCAAGCAGGAGGATTTTAGCAATCCAGAGGCTTCTAGCTCAGAGACAAAAAACACACTAAGGGGAGAGTCTTCAGAGAGCTTTAACATGTCTAAGACTCCCAGGAAATAAAAACTACTCACCACCTCCCATTCAGGGTGACCACAGGAAGGGACAGGAGGATGAAGATTAGAATGACCAGTTTTGAAGTTTTTGTAGTTTTACTTGGCATGTGAGAGTGTCCAAGATCCTCTTCTCACCTTGGTTCCCCACACCTGTGGTTCATCCAACCAGGAGGACACAATTCCTCTCAGAATTCCAACTTAGATGCAAAAAATCTCCCCTTCAAAACTCAGTCAAAACCTACCCCTTTCAACAAAAAATAATTTCAGCTTCAGAGAAGAGTATAGCTTTTTTTCTAAGGGAAAACATTGGGTTGAAAAACTAACAGCCAACTCTAGATCACACCACTTTTAAATCCCAACACAGTCGTGTATAGCTCAAAAGCTAATTGCTTATAAAGCTTTACATGTGCAACTGTCATATCCTTCACCCAACTTCAAAAGAAGGGGCTTTGAACTGAAGATGGCCTCTAAACTCTTAGACCTTTCATTCTCTGTTCAGATTTCCTTTACAGTCTGCACAGGAGAGTTATTATATTTCTCCAGTTGACAGGAAAGATTGAGCCAAAGTCTCCTCCTTCTCTTGATTTACAGGAATATAATAATTCTCAAGTCAACTGAGCTAAAAATGGTGTAAACAAGAAGAACCAGGCCTCCAGGAACAGGAGTACTACAGAAGCAGTCATCACTTTTAAAACATGGCAACATTTCAGAAAAACACTGCAGATGCTTTGGCTCTGTCCCTCAGCCAAGCTGAGCACTGCTTTTTGCTGCTGCACTTTGCTTATTTCTACCAAGTCTCCTTAGGCATTCATGCTAATACCTTGTACTTGATATGAGTGTTTTATAATTAAGCACACATACATGAAATACCCAAACCTATATTAAGCTTAAACATATTTTCAAAAAGTTGTAAAATACTCTTGCCAGATTCTATACTCTCAAATGGATTAATCTGAAAAACAACTGGGACTCAATTTAGACCTTCCTGGCAGCAAGCAAGAGAAACGTCAAGCTCAATATTTTACTTTATTGAAGACCCTCTTAGGAGTCCATCAGAAAGAACCCTATCTGCCTGGTAGCCAGTGATCAGTGGGAGGTAATATTTAGTTTATTAATGTGGCTTTGATTTTTTTTCGCACTGTTGATGAATAGTAGTAAACTAAGACCTTGATCCAATTTCCCCTTCTTCCTTTCTGCAGAAAAGGCAATGAAACATAGATAAAGTTAACAAGATCTTGCATAATATCAAAGTGCACTCGGTAGGTCCCAAGTTAACCAGACATATAGTTTATTTGTACACTAGTATATCTGCATTGAAACATATGCATAGAAACTGAACACAATTTGAGAGACCGTGTGCTGAAGTCAAGGTTAATTTTGAAATAACCCTTCAGTCTCAAGGCAATTATATGGATTAGTAAGTGTTTGTGTTGCACAGAAGAATGGCTTTCTCTGGTACTTGACAGTACAGGTA
Source organism: Corapipo altera (assembly GCF_003945725.1). NCBI lineage: Eukaryota > Metazoa > Chordata > Aves > Passeriformes > Pipridae > Corapipo > Corapipo altera. The sequence goes on along the minus strand of NW_020884873.1, from coordinate 1,371,163 downwards.
AACCATCATAGAGTTTTGATCATAAATAGACTGCAGCTTAGTTACCAACAATGGATTTAATAAATGAAAAGAACCAAAGCAAAATGCAGAAATTTTTTGCCATGTTTTCTTCTCAATAAATCAGAACAAATCACAGGTACAAATAGCTGTCTCAAATGTTATGATTAATGACCTCCATCATATTACATTTGACTTATACTGTTACTTGTGGGGTTTAAGAGAGTGTTGCTGAGGAGTGAGAAAATATTGGGACTAAAAGAGCTAACTAGGGTAAAACTCATGTGGAATAAATACTCAGAGCTTGAAAACACAGTAGAAAGTAAAAATTCAGTGGCAGTAAGATAAGAACTCTTGACTAATACCCTATGACAGGGAAGCACATACGGAGTTCCTTCCTTCCACTGATGACTTCAGTGGGGCTCTCGTGTGCATAACTGCTATTGGCAGAGGTGTAAACAGTTCACAGTCCATTCCACATAATTAAAAAGCTAAGAGGTAGGCAGCTAATGTTGTAGAAAAATCTTTAGACTGATACTCTGGCCTTCAGCAGTGAGATACTTCACTGATAGTGTCTGAATTGCACAAATATGCAGACCATGCAAATTAAGTTTCCTGGGCCTTGATGCTGCACACGCTCCATGCGGAGGGTTCAGCTGGAATTTGATTTGCGTTTCACTAAGGACAAAATGAGGAAGAGTATTGGTCCTCAGGGGAAATCTCCAAAACTTTACTACTTGCAGTAGCAAATTGGAACCTGGAATATGATCCCCAGTAGTACGAACAGGCAGAGACCAAGAAGAGACAGAAGAAGTGGTGTATATGTCAACACACGTGGAAAAGTAAGCTAGCTACACTAAGGGTTTGGATTTTGCAATGATCTCCATAAATGGGGAACTTAACAAGATTGAAGACATGATACACCTACAATCAAGTCAAGCAGAAATAACCACTGACCGAGGAATTTAGAAAAAGAGGCATTACTGTTCAAAGAAAAAAAAACCTGAAACAGAGCGGTTGTTCATAGCACTTGAAAAAAACCTCATGAATATGTAATTTTTAGTGATGAGGAAGAGAAAACGTTAATTTGAATTGTATTGATGTGGCCAAGTCTAACCAACTAAGCTTGTTTCCACCCTTCCTTTTGTTTTGAGGAAAGCAGAAGTTCAGGGGGGAATTAAAAGTGGTTACAATGATTTACTGACTCACCAGTGACTTAGGAGGATGTCAGAAAAACTTTCATCGTCTCAAGCCCAGGAAACAACAACTAGACTGTGCCACAGAAGCATCTTCATATAAGTGGAATCCCTTTATCTCATTTGATAAGCATTGAATAAAATACTTAGGAAAGGTGGTCCTAACTCTGCCCTCTGATTCAAGAAGTAGTGGGCCCATTTGAGCAAGTGAATTATGCCCAAGGGACCAGTGTGATCCTTAGTGATTTTTTCATAATTATAGAGGCAATACAAATTTAACAGCCAAGGTCTAGAAGTTGAAAGTGCTCAGAAAAACAATACAAGGTCTGCTTTTAGTGGAAATGTTGAACTCCTCTTTCAATAGTATTTTTAAGACTGTTTTATTCCTTCCCCTGTTTTGTGGGGGCTGCTATAGGACATCTGTTACTTAAAATGCCTACTTCCCTTATTACATGTTGGTAGCTCTAATAAAATTGTGTTTATCCACAGATATATAAAACAAACAGCATTTTTCTGGTATTTATATATAGTATTTACAAAAAGGTTTCTAGTGTGGAAGTCAATCCAACCTAATCACAGATTTTCTGTCACATTTACCTTAGTACCAGGACTCGTATCCATCTAGGAAATTATTTCTTGTAGAGATACAGGGCCAAATTCTCCTGTCAGTTACACCACTATGCACTTGGAGGGGCTCCAAATTAGCTAAAAATCAACAGAGGTAGCTTAATATGTTCTGGTGTAAATCAGAAGAGGATTTGGCTTCTGATCTTTCGATAATTATTCAAGAGTAAACAGCACTCAGTTGCATCACAGGAGAGCACTGGAATGTGAAATATTGGAAAATTGCAAATACACTGAAACCATAAAATTAAGGAACTCAGTATAAAATGCCCCTTCTTTGCTGTTCCATCCATTGTCATTTCTTGCAGAATGCTCTTTACAATTGACCTGAACCTGGGACACCCACAAGGTGTTGGTTTATTATGTTTGGTATCTTGTAGCTGCCAGTGCATTATGAGACAAGAGTTTGTAGGAACACATGGCAAGAGGGGATCTGTGCGCCCATGCTTCATTACTTCTTGACCTTTCAGATGATACCCAATTGAAAAAGGATCAGCTTTTACATCTGGCAAAAGCCTAATTTACTAATATGCTGTCCTCCTGAGTCACTGCTGTAATACTTCTGCTGAACTTATACATCTTGACCCCTGTTAGCTCGTTGTTGCTCAGTTATTTACTTTTGACATGCATGCATGCAGAACCTCGGGGTTACTTTGGAGGTACAAAATTTGGGGTAGAGGCATGAATGGACTTTATATTTGAAGTGTTCCACATGAGACCAAACCTGTGACGGATTTTTAACCCAAAATTCTCAAAGCATTCATTTACTAAAAAATACCCCAAACAAATAATAATTAAAAAACAAAAATCAAAATCAAACAAAAAAAATCACAAAACAAAACAAAGCAAAACAAAAAAGAAAACCAAACAAAACCCATAACAGAACAGAAAAAAACCTCAAACCTTCAGACACTGCCAAGAAATTTAACTTGGCTCAGAGTCTCAGCATATTAATTAGGTCATTGCTTCAGAGTCTTCTTCCCACAGTACCTTCAGAAGAAGGAACTGTAGGTTCTACACCCCACCTGCCCCATCAACTCTCTGACCCCACATGGTGTTTGCCACTGCCACTCAAGGGGGTTGTCTAAACTGGACCAGGGAGGGGAGATGAACCCTGGTTTGTACTCCCATTAGAAATGTGTCTTTTCAGGTAACATTTTCTTCTGTTGTTTTAACACATCTCAGTTTCTGAGATCCAGTTCACCTCTTAAACCACAGAAATGTAAATGCAGAAATGACTGCACAGGAGTGAGGATATGGGAGGGAAAACAGTGGGTTGTGGCACTGTCAGTCTATATTGGCTCAAGGTTACAGTGGCCACAAGATACTGTTTCTTAGAAAATGTATGTAATGACAGCAAAAAACCCGTATTTTCTAAAAATTAAATGTCATCATGTAATCACATGATGGCATATGGTTTTTTTCTTCATTATTAGCCATCTGCTTCTAAAAGTTACTCATTTCAAAGCTTGAAGCTATTAACCACCACATTTCATTTCTGGAATGGATTCATTCTCCCAGCTTTTTCTTATACGTATAACAGTAGGATCCTATCTTTGAGTATCTGGAACACTGAAACACACACAGTATAACATACAAGAAATTATTGTACAGAAATTTTTGCGTAGAAAGGACTCTAGTGAGCAGTATAGCCTTATATCTTCCTTTGCTCATTTTGTTCCTTGCTTATTTTTAAGCAGGGGGAGGATTTTTCGCAACTGGCTAGTATGGTGTGAATTCAATCTCTTTTTTGAAAACTTGGGCATGAATGACTGTCCCATGGTCTCCAGTACAGACGGTTTCTGTGCACGTGCATATTGAGTCCAATCAGGTCCTGAGCCAGCAACATTCTCAGACATGATCTCCACTGTTAGATTTGAAAGGTTTAGCCTGCTTGGCTTTCTTATAATGGGATTTAGTCAGTTCTGCCTGAGTAAACTGGGACAACAACAGCAGATGGTTGGGAAATAGGTCTTTCAAATGTCGGAAGTCACTTTACCAGCATTAATTACCAATACATAAATTACCATTCAGCTTTTAACCTAGAATTGGTCCTTCCAGACTTGAGAGGGCAAGTCCCAGGTTAGCCTCCATCACATCTTGTTCTCTGTGAAACCAAGAGGGTGGAGAGGACAGAAGCATCAGCCCCATGTTAGTGCCAGCTATTCCACCACACGTTCCCATGTCCAGTTTCACAGTCCTTTGAAACAGATGGATTTTGTGTAATGTAATGTTTCAGTCGGTGTACAGGGTGGGTTCTCCCTTCAGTACACACTTTGGAAACACCCAGCCTTCTTACTTTGAAGAAAAAGACTCAGATAAGAAAGATCAAAATCAGGTCCATCTGCACTTTGAAAAAAGTTGTTCTGTGATTAGCAAAGTCCACTGGCAAATTCCCTGACATCTCCAAAGCCAAATAGGAGAAGTCTGGGTTTCCCCCAGGGAGGACTTCCCAAAAGTCCACTCAGACAAGACATTACTGCCCCCAGTAATCACATATTCTCAGGGCTTTAAAATGGACAAAGAACAAAGAAGCTTCCTCAAGACAGGTTGAGAACACTATAGGAATGATTTCTTGTCATCTGCAAAAGTAGGTTTTACTTTCTGCCATCATGTCTCATTCACACAGGTGTTCACTGTCTATTTCAGCACCATCTACATTCCATGCAAAGCTACCTAAGGATATAGCTTAGGATATATCCTAAGGATATAGCTAAAAATTGACCAAATTAAAATCCAAAAGTGTGAATGCAAGCTGCAGAGAAAGTGGGAAGAAATCCCAAGGTATCTAAAATTTTCTAAACAAATTGTGCAGTGATTCTTGCATGTCAAAACTTGTAAGTTGGCAGCGCAAAAAATATAGTCCAGGAACAAATGTTGAACATTATTACCAACTATTTCTCTTTGCTTGGGATCCACGAAAGCAAAGTTAGTAGAAAAGAGTGAAAGTGAAGCCCACACAGGAAAGAATATGCTGAAATGGTTCTGTAGGAAAAAAAAGGCTGCCCCATGTATTCTTAGGCAAGTGTGGTAGTCTATTATTGTGAGCGTTGCCATTTCACAGAGATGGAGACCACACATTTAATTCTTTTCTATAGGTTTTTTAAAAGGTGGTTTCAAGCTACTCTCTGAGGAGCGGAGCTGGTTAATTGTAGCCCTGCTGGATTCCACATATCACAAAGGGCTCAACAAGAGCTAAAGAAAGAGAGTTTAATCAGATCTGGAAAAGATGATTCTTAATGGATGTGAATTCTGCAGAGGATGATAATCATTAAAACTGAGGAGTTAATCAAAAATCCTAAAACAAGAAGAGAAATTTGAAGCATCCACGAAACATTATCTCTCCTCCAACTCAGATCCTCTTAAAAAGTAGGTGAGAAAAAAAAGAAAAAGAACAAAATTAATAAAATGTTTTAAAAACAAACCACAAAACGGTCATTTCTCAGTCCCCTTGTCAACCACAGAAAAGGGGAAGTTCTGATTCCTGAGTCAGAATTGCAGGACAGGTTATTGCATGGTGATTACTTTGAGACGGTGATTAAAGGAGTAATTTAAAACACTAGGATTACTAAAGGAAAGGGGAAGTTAAAACTGCCTTGGGAAAATTATTCCACATCCTCTACAAAGAAGGAAAATAACCTATCCTTGAATGCCACTCTGGAGGACATAATTAAAGAGGAATGAGAACTCTCTAACAAAGGAAAGTGTTTTAATGGGGCAATACATGAAACACTGTGCCATAGAAAGAGGAAAGCCGGAGTGTGTGGGTGTTGGGAGGGGGCGGTTCCAGTGCAAGCTCCAAAGGCAAGCTGTGGCCCTACCAAACGAGGCAGGGAGTCCTTCTAGGGTAGTATCTCTGCCCTATGTGCCCGTTTAATAAGGAAGTGGAAGGCACTTCTGAGACTAAATGATGAGACTGCAGCTGCTTCTTTGCTGACACCCTCCTTAGCCACCTGGTTTGCCAAGATGATTTTAGCACAGCATCATGAGATAAAAGAATGAGCCTGTGCTAAGCTTAAACATGCTAAGTCACTAAAATGTAAAATATTTTTGTCCTTAATTAGTGGTACTAATGGCTTCCTCTCCTCTACAGCTCTATTGCTTTGATTTTTCAACCTTGGTTTTCAACCTTGCCCAGCTGGGCAAAGTCAGGTGCAACAATCAGTCTGAATTTGGTGTTGACCCTGCTTGGAGCAGGAGGTTGGACTCCAGTGATCCTCATTGGCCTGAATGACCATGACTTTATGTCTTTCTGGTTAAGGTCTCTGGAAAGTGAATGCTCTGTGACAGGGAGACACTGATTTTAAAGAAGATCTATAATAAGGGAGAACATAGACTGTTAAAGGCTCTTACCAACTTCAAAGTGTTGTTCAAAACATAGATGAAAACACTTTGGACTTGGTCAAGTCATGTATTTAGGAAAATATGTATTTAGGAAACGTGGATTTCTTTTGCGTTTCCCCAGACAGAAACAAAAATAGAAAGATAAGGCAAATTCTTACTGGGGTGTGAAATGAGACCTAATTTAGAAAAAATATTCTCAAAATTGAAGTCTTGTGTCTTGAAGCAGTAGCCCCAAATAACAAAAAAGCTAATGTAAATCCTATGTTACTGGTTTTAGGGGGTTTTTGACCCTGCAAGTATACCATCTACCTCACAGCTGCTTACACCCTACTTTTATTGTAGATGATTGTCATATCACTGTTTAAGATATTAATTTGCAGGCTGTACACTGAAACTTCAAGTCTCAGGCGGCAATAACTGACATAATTGTATCTCATCTTCATAACAAGATTTAATTTTTTTTTTGGCTGCATACCATGTCAACCCATCCAGCGGGCAATAGCTTTTATCAAAGAATTTAAACTTGCAGCCTTAGTTTGTTCCTTGAGAGCCGAAACACTGTGAGATTGCTTAGTGTAAAGGCACATCCTGTAAAACACTACAGTTTTCAAAAGGTCTTGCAGTCTCCTCTAGAGTACCTTCTGAAAATTGAGTTTGTTTATCAAGCGATATCTCTACTGTCATTTTGTTCCACTCCTCCTTCAGGAGTGGAGAGGAGAGGTTTGAGGGAGAAAATACCTAGCTTCCGTTATATTTTCCAGACAACTTGTCTTCAGATCATCTGTCAGCAGACATATTGAAAATATGAGGCTGGGAGCTTCCAACTGCAGCACCTTTAGTGTCCAGCCTGTCAGCACAGGCCAGACACCTGCTTTTGCCTCCCTGCCACTGTTCGCAGAGATGGCACTGTTCCTCTTGCTCCATCTTCTTTAAGTAAACATCAAAGATTTCCTCTTCATCTGTAAATTAAACTGTAAGTTCTGCTCGTGTTTTCCCTCCATCAATCTGCCTAGCTGGAGGAACCCTGATGATTTCCACATCTGCCTTACCTCTAAATTGTCCCCTCACCTGATTTATGCTGCGTCTTGCACACATCCCACCTGCCCAAACTAGACCATCTGCCCCATGCCCTTTACCACCCTGACTCTGCCCATCAGGAAACCCTCCATCCTTCCCCAGACACTGCCTTTCTTCTGCCCTCATTTTTGTACACAGATGCAAAGCCTCCACCCCAAAATGAGACCCCATCTTGTGACACTTATGACACACACCTCCATCGTCCCAGTGCTGTGCCCTGTGCCAGTGCAGCTGTGCCAGCTCCTGTGGAGCAGAGCAGGCCAAGTGCAAGGACTGACGCTTCTTCTTGGCCAAAATATGGGCTGTGAGTGATAATCCAACCACCATCCCATAGTCAGGCTCACATGAGGATCTGCACCAGAGGCAAAAGCTATTTCTACTACCTAACACTGAAAACAGAAATGTCTTGGGAACTTCTCTTTACACTTCCCCCTCCTGAAACTCTGCTCCAGCCGTTTGTATCCACTGTATGCACAGAATACCAGCATAAGACACAGACTCATCTCTTGAAGACACTGCAAAAGAGATTCTGCTTTTTGTCCTTTAGCAAGGAAATTGAAATTACAGCACCTTTAGCAGCATTTGAGAGGAAGGCCCTCATATACACAGCCTATAAACCCCAGTCACTTATCCAACATGTATATGCATGGATCATTATCTTTTCTGTATTTCAAACCAACACTTTGCAGGAGAGCATTAATTTTCCAGAAAACATTATACAAAGGTCCTCTATTTAAAGCCTGAACTTTAAGCTTAATGGCTACCTCAATCACATTCATAGAGGGAATATCTTCTTACTCAGCATTCAAAAACACAAAGTTCATACAGACCTGCAAGAAAGCATTTTAAAACTGCTTATGGCCTCTTAACCAGCTACATTTTCTTCCTAC
>NW_020884873.1:1315535-1358035 GCF_003945725.1 Corapipo altera | reverse complement strand
GTCATACTTTAGGGTCATATTTGTTCTTTCCCTTATTTCTGCTAATTCACATTAGATATTTACAAAGTAGCACCATGTAGAAACCGATTTTCTTTGGCATTTTTTATCCAAGGAAGGGGCAAGAAAACAGTTACAAAAATAACATGCACTGCAAATGGCAGGGCAAGATGGGGGAGAGACAGGAAATAATTTAGAGGGAACACACGAGGAGCTGTCCTGGAGAAAGAGCCATGCTGCTGGAATATAGTGATTTTTACAGTCAGCCTCTCATTTAAGGCAAGGTGGTTGCACATGCTGTGACCTTTCTGTGTAGCAGGACCACAGTGACTGACTGACAACGCTGCTTTCAGTGGTGTGGTTGCAGTTGCATACACAGATTGATCTGCATTAAAACTCCTGAACTGGAAAACAGACAGCCATGTAGCTACAGCAGCATGAAGCTACTTATCCAAAAGCTCACCAAGACCACACTGACCTCCAGGCAGCTTGTTATCAAGTACTCAAGGGAACTGATTCAAAGCTGAACTCACACGTGGGCTGAAACACTGATTTACTTGAGGTGCCTTCCATTGGGTTGCTTGTGTGGCTGTGGGTGGCTACCCTTCCCTTTGTTTAGTCCATCTTCACCACATTGTTTTCTGATAATCCTCTCTGCCTGCTGACACAGCTCTGTCTGGCACATGGGGCTGATTTTGTAATTTTAGCTTTGTACATAATTCCAGCACCGTGATACACACATACGACCAGAAATATAAAGTCTGCAACTTTGAAAGCCATAGCTTTGGGATGCACTAAGGTATGATCTGGAAGAAAGGAAAAGGAAGTGAATAGAAGGGAACAGTAAACCAGAAAGAGATAATTTAGCACTTCTTGGAGTCCAAAATCTCTCTCTGACACAAGCTATGTACGAGATTTAGTAAAATGGGAACTATCTAGCCTTCTGGTAAAACGAAACATCTACTTAAGGGCTGTTCATAAGCAAAATCATTACTTAGAAGTAAAAAAAAAGAAAAAACCTGCAGTTTAAAAACTCCAATGCTTTAGAGACTAATAAATGGCTGTCCATTTTGAATAGGTTCCAATACTGACGTGTTGTCTCATCAGTAAATAAAGATGTTAACAGTTTACTTTTCTTGACAATTAACAAATTGTTTTTAAATATCAAGACCAAATGTTGGCATTCTCCATAAATCTCTGCGTCAAACAGGTGCCCATGAGATACACTTGCCAGACTTAAGTATACATGAAAGCCAAATATAAATACAGTTATCATGGTGCTTTTTGTACTTAGAGCCAAATGCAACACTGATGTAATATCTCTTATTTAAGTTATGTGTCCCTAATGATGAAACTGGCTCTTACTTTATAAACAGATTCCATAATTCAAACACAACACTATTTTTCTATTCAAATATCATGGAAATAAATACTTTTCATCATTAAAATACGTTAACCAAAGTGGTTTGTAATTCTAGGTGTCTCAGATAGCTTTTGAAATATTCTGTAAGCTGTCTGACTGTTCAAAGTGACTTCAGAAAAATGGATGCTGTAGTAAGTGCCATGAGAAGTGCACTGTTAAATACTTTAAGTAGCAGAAGTGACAGAAGTTCACTGATTCATGCTGTAGGCCCACTCCATGAAGCTCTGTGCAAAGGTCAGGGGGTGACATCATGTGGTGTTGCTATGCAGAAAATCAGATAGAAAGGTGTCCCAAATTCAGCTCACCGAAATAGCAGGTCCTAAACCACCCATGTGTGAAGAGGGTGGCCCGGGTGTTGCAAGCTGCATTCAGGGGATCTGTACAAGGAGAAGCACTTCCAGATGTAGAAACAAGATGTTATCCATAGGATTAATGGCAGTAACTGCAGTAGGTGTGTTGTGGCCACATCAGTTTTATTCACATTTCAGAAGTTACAATCTGCCATTATTTCCAGGGGTCTGGTTTAAGAGAGGCCTTGGTCTTTAAAGTTATCTTTGTTATGAAGGGAAAGACAAATAGTCCCTTTCCTAATATGAAAGGAAATGCCCTTCACATACTTAAAGTCTTAATACTGAAAGATATTTTCTTACTCTGGAAGCCAAATTTATGGTGAATGTTTTTTTGGGGCTAGAATTTAACTTGAGAAAATATTTTGCAGCTGAAAAAAAAAAACAACAACCATTTTGAAACAGTTAATAATGTTCTCAGTTATGACTATCTAATGAAAATCAGAAATGAGGTGGACCTACTAGGCCTTTCATAGAGCCATTAAGGTTAGAAAAGACCTTTCAGGGAAGCCCAGCTTTTGTATGGGTATAAATCCTACAACATATTCTCCATTTAGTTCAGTGGTAACTAACTACCCTTGCAGAGCATGGCACAGTCCCACAACAAAGCAGCCAAAGAGCACCACGTGTTTTTTTACAGGCATGTCCCATCAGTTTGGTTGAGCACAATAAACCCATAGTGGATGCTTCCCATGCCATCTCCTTCATCAGCTCTGAGGGATCCTGCAGGAGGGACAGTGGAGTGTGGATGTGGGAGGGTGAACAACATATTAGACCAGCAGGGTGATTTATCCAGCCTCCAGCTTGCAATTCCCCACCACTCTTATACTTTCATAGGATCCAGGCAAAGAGTAGGCTGCAGGTCAATAAGTCAAACATTCCTGGAACTCTCTTCCATTCCTCATCTATCGTCCTGATACAGGTCTGCTCCTTCACCCTGTGTCAAAGATGAGATTCAGAGGTTTTAGAAATATGGGGCAGGCTGACACCACCAGAGTGTCTGTTGTGGCCAGCAGGTTGAGGGGGTTGATTCTACCCCTCTACTCCACTCTGGTGAGATCCCAGCTGGAGTGCTGTGTCCAGCTCTGCAGTCCTCAGGATAGTAAAGACACAGACCTGGTGGAGCAGGTCCAGAGGAGGGACATGAAGCTAATAAGAGAATGGAGCACCTCTCCTGTGAAGGCAGGCTGAGAGAGTTGGAGCTGTTCAGCCTGGAGAAGAGAAGACTCTGGGGAGACCTTAGGGCACCTTCCAGTACTTAAAGAGGGTTTATAAGAAAGAAAGGGACAAAGTTTTTAGCAGGGCCTGTTACAATAGGACAAGGGATAATGATTTTAAATTAAAAGAAGGTATATTTAGACTAGATATGAGGAAGAAGAGTCTTACAATAAGGGTGGTGAGGTTGCCCAGGGAGGTGGTAGATGTCCCATCCCTGCAAACATTAAAGCTCATGTTGGACAGGGCTCTGAGCAACCTGATCTAGTTGAAGATGTCCCTGCTTACTGAAGGATGGGATTGAAGTAGGTGACCTATGAAGGTCCCTTCCAAACAACTATTCTATGATTCTATGATCTAATGGTAAGTATTCATAGTCTGTACTCAGGGAAAACATAGAAAGGTTGTTGATGGGGACAGTTCAGAAAGATTGTCTTGGCAGTTCATATATGCTGGGGACATCTCATCCTCCATGTAAGCTGAAAATTACATTCCTCGTCTCATGTCTTAGAATTAACCAAAGAGATCAAAGTTTTTTTCTTTAACAGGTTGATTTTGATTACTCCTGTGTCTGACTCCCTTGTAGCACCCAGTAATTTCTTTTCCATTGCTGGTCTCTTAACCCTTTCCAGAAGCTGCAAGCTACTCCTTTCCCCCCACAGCTATCACTTAGTCAGCTTAAGTGATTCTATAATAGAATATATTAAAATTCTTATCTTTGAGCTGCCCTGATGTATCATCATACAACAGGATCTGTCACTGTGTTTGAACATCCTTATTTAATATGTTAGGATGTTATCTGCAATATGTCATATCACTGTCCCTAGCTGTACCCTAATACATAAGGAAAGGCACCCAGGCTGAGCAGGAGTGGAGGAGCAAATCCTGAAAAAACCCTGGGAATTTGACAGTGGTAACAAAAGATAGTGTAAAATATTTTTCAGTAGAGTAACATGCAGACTCTACAAGTTCCTCTTTCTCCTCACTGTAGGAGGATCGAGACTATTCAGTAGTAGGAGGTATTTTTAAAAGTACTTTTTAAAGTAATATTTAGAAAGTTGTGTAACAGTTTTTGAAGTATTTTGTGGGTGAGCTATATAGCAATATTCACTGAAGCACTCAGAATCAGAACAGAAACTGAATATCCAGAAAAATTTATCATGCAATTAGACATTACTTGGGCTATATTCCTGTTGTTCCTTATTTTCTCTTTGCTGAAGAGTGAAACATGAGTGTCAGCTACAGTGCTGTCATATGGATGTGTGTGAAACATAAACATGAAACTAATATATCTTAAATTTTTGAGCCTTTAAAAACACTACCTCACATATTAAATTTGAATAAAAACATCTGTCCAGGAGGAAAATTATCAGCTACTTATACTGAGAGATTGAAAAAAAGAAAGACAAAGGTAATACTTTCACTACATATTGTGATTACTAAAACATTACTGATCAGTTCCACAAATCAACCTTCTCAAATCAGATCTCCAATATTCGTCAGGACAGTGGAACACATGAACACCCTGTGGTTGAGATTTCCGGGAAAATTCTTTCAGGTTTTATTTTTAGGTTAGATACATTCAGGTAATATCATACATAAAATAAAGCATGTTCTGAAAACCCAATTTACACATACATACACTTAAATTAATCAAATATTTAATTGTCAGCATTGACGCCATTTTGTGTGAATGTGAAGGGCCATACAGTAAACAAAAGTTTTGGATTTAAGTACCTGATAATGTGTTGGAAACTATCAGAGATGAACCACACAGCAACAGTAAATGCAAACATTGGGTTTGATGTGGCATCTATCTGGTAAATATGGATGTCTGTGTGCTCCTTCATCTTGTCAAGGGAAAATAACTGGATTGGTGTTCAGAGGTAGAGATGTGCATCAGCATAAACATCAGTGTTTTTTGAAAAGAAGGGATAGAGACAAGAAAGAACTCTCCTGCATTAGGGAAGCAAAAAAAGGTCATTTTTCTGTGAAGAGAATTCCTTTTGTGGTGACTTCTGTCTGACAAACAGTGCTTTCCTAGCCTGACATGATGCTCCTCTATAATCCCCAGGACCTCTTCATAAGAATTCAGCAACACTGAACCTCACCCTCTTCTATGTCTTTTTTCACCACTGAATCTATTTGGAACCAGAGGGTCTAAGAAACTTACTACCTCTCTTGGGAAGGATATTTAGACTGTATTGTGTCTAATGATCCTCACCACGCTTTCTCTGGGATTTGAAAAGAATGGTCTGTACCTCTGGACTAGAATTTATTCACCAGCTTTGCAGTTTTCTTTACATTAAGTCTCAGCTCACTTCACTCATCTTAACCAGGTAAGGAAAGTAGTATCAAGAAGATTGCTTTAGACTCTAATTTAGAGAACTAAATTTGTACTCTTCCTCCTCCCAAAATCTTTCAATGACTAGCTATTTTTTCTGTGCTCTTGTACTTCATATGCAAAGTATGATTATCAATTCGTGAACAAATAATTAGATGACCATTACTTCACAATTGTATTGGTCATGATCACAGCCATTAGATCACATCTAACTTCTAGGCTAATGTTTAAATTGTGTTTTGGTTCATCCCATGTGGCAGCTTTGGCAGAAATCTTGTTTCCATGCTCATAAACTACCAACACCAGGAAATGACTATGGTGTTGGGATACATACAGCATTGGACTTTGTATAATTTCCCATTTATAAGCAAGCTGTTTTCCCATACAGCTTCAAGCTAGAGCTTACATAGACTGAATAAGGTCTCGGAGGGGATATAGATTATGCAAAGAAACTAACAGTATAAAAAAAAAAAAATAGGGTCTGAGTTTCTTCCCATTTTGGACAACTTCAAAGGTTCTTCGGCTGAGCCCTTGTCTTCTGCTTCATGTCCAGATTACTGTAACTAGTTTCACTTTTGCACAGAATTTTAACACCAGCTAACAAGCCAGGTCAAGAGGAGTATCCTACAAAGCTGCTGTAAGTTTTCTGGAACAAACAGAAAGCACAAAATAAAAAAGGAGCTATCAAATTGATGCCTTGGTTTATATATCTCAATTTATAACAGCATCTTTGATGGAGGGAAAAAGGAGAGAAAATTTAACTCAAATTTTAAACTTTTCAACAGGGTAGCAATTTAATATATTTTCCTACTCTATTACTTGTTCAGCATAAACTGAAATATTTTACCCAGGTTTTCTGGTGCACTGTGCCTCACCCAGATTTGGACAGACAAGGAGACACTTAAGGGGTGCATTTATTGCAGGTTTCTCATATATATTGCCTAGTTTTGGCTTGAGCTAAAGACACATTGCATATTCTTCAATATTGGACAGATGATTATACAGCCACTGTGCTCACCGATACATTTTGTATCCCTTGCATAAAGAAGAATATTCAAGAGCTACAGTAGAAGTGTTTAAGAAGGTTTTTTTCCTTGACGGGTTATTCAGATAGGATCTGGGGGGGTTAGCTATTGAAGTAGGGATGATGCAGCATTTTCTTATGCTAGCTAATAATGTTGTTACTGACTTAGTTTTACTGAAGACTTAGTTTTTCTTTACTGAAGTAGTTAAAAACCTAAACACCTGACTTGAAGTCTGGAATTATATTCCAGTCAATAATAATTTGAATTTGTGTAGAGTGAGCTTTTGCATAGCTGCGTATGTTGAACAGTCACTTGCCTCTATTTTTACTTTGTATGAAAGAATCTAAGTCTTTATTTGATGTCTTTCTCTATGTGGCACTCTTTACTTTCGTATTTTAGCATTTCAAAACCATTTATTTATCTTCATAAATTTGACTAATTTTCATTAGAAGTGAAGAGTATTAGAGACAGATTGATGGATCACAGAGAAATCAAGTGAAAATCTAAAGTCACATCTAACTCCACTGCTTAGAAACTAAACTTATTGGCAACTAGATACATATTCAAAATCTTCCTGTAGTCAAACAGACCAAGTAAATTACAAAATACTCCCCATAAAAAACACCTTCACACTATATGTTGATAGCTATGGATCATCTCATCACAGTCCTCAGTTGAAAGAGCTATAGGTGAAGTGTCTGTCTTATCTTTAAATATCAAACCTTATATTTATTTTTTTTAGACCACCAGCATTTACTTTAGATTCAGTCTATAAACTTCAGCAAAGGCTAATATTTACACATTTTTTTGTTTTTATTTTGCTTTTCTGAAAGCATTACCAGCACCAAAGAGAGGGAAATGCCACCACAGTAAAAAAAACACATAATAAATCTATTGGAAACACATGGAAGTAATTTCTCAGATGATCCTCACCATAATTTAACCATAAATTTCACCCACAGAAAAAAGTATTATATCACATTTTATCAGAACCAAAATAAGACACCACCAGTTTTCAAACTGCAGTGCTTTCCTGCTACAGATATTTGCAATTCAGATTTGTTCTAGAAAGAAAATTAAGCATAACTTTAAAATAAAAATAAAAGAAATGCAATCTAGTAGGAAAATGTACAAAATCTTGCTTGAGACTATGCTATTCTCAATCCAAAGAAAACATATTGGTTTAGTACAGAAAAAACAGTGAAGCAAAATACATGGTTCTCTTTTCTGTTTCTTTATGATACATAATTTTTGTTGTCAACATAGTAATCTGTTTGTCCATTAGCTTGATAATAACATCAAACTATTTCCATTTAGTACCTGTAACAGTCATATATTTATGCTCAAATGTGTGTGCTATGTTTGGTAAAAAGAAAAAAAAAGTCAATTCCAATATAAACATTTACATTTAAAACAAGCTTTTCTTAGGCAGAGCTGCACAAATCTGATCTTCAAGAAGGAAGAAATCATAACCAATATAGGTGGTTTTAAGAACGAAACTGCTAAAGAAGAGGTCAAATGAGCACAGGCATATGTATATTTACATTAACAGGTTTGGGCTGATTGATGACTTGAACCAGGAAAAAAGGAGGAGATTTCTGCTCCTTCATCTTGAGCTGCTTCAAGCAAACCATGAAAGGATGAACCCTTAATACTGAGCTTCACAACTTACTCGTAAACTCATTTTAACTGTTTATGGTTTCTCCTACTCTCATACCAAGTCTGCTGTCATCCTGTTCTTCTCGTAATGGAGTGTCCTTCCTGTCACCAATCTCACTCAGCAGGTATAATTTTATTAAATGAGGTTTTGGGATATGCCAGCATATTCCCCCGGGACTACAAAATATTGCAGCATCTACCACAAGATGTGGTCCCAGATACTGAGCTCTTGCTTCCCACCCCGCCAGCTGGAAGTGCCATTATTCCCCTTTCAATGATTCCTGCAGAGCATTTGAGATAGACCAAAAATGTCAAGTTCAAGGTGTTTCTGACAAAAATTGCTTCAAAACTTAGCAAATGCAAAATGAACCAGATGAACATTTTCTGCAATATTCTGCAATTTGGTGAGGCATGGAAACAGGTTGCCCAAAGAAGCTGTGGATGCCCCACCCCTGGAAGTGTTCAGAGCCAGGTCAGATGAGGCTTTGAGCAACCTGATCTAGTGGAAGGTGTCCCTGACCATGGCAGAGGGATTGGAACCAGACGGTCTTTAAGGTCTGTGATTTTATGATTCTATGACTCTGTACTGGGTGTAGGTACTTCTATTTCATTTTATTTTTTAACATAGAAGAAAACTTGTTTCTTATAAAACTCTTATCTATATTTTCCATTTTGATGTCTAGAAGAGTTTAATTTAAGAAGTGCTGCTGATGACCAGTCCATGGAAGAGTTATTTGCTTTAACCTGCAAGCCCTACGTTTCAGTCTTATAAGACTCCTTCTAAGAGAAGGTATGACTCTGACTTTGCTAAAGAAATAGGATGCAAGGGGATGCCAACATATCAAAATTCTTCCTTCCACAGGATGAAGATTAGTAAGCTCAAATCTGATGTCATGCATCATAAATCTTAGGCCTTTAGATGCTACGGAATGGTGAAAAGACCAACACATTGGTACATTGCATAGTAGGAAAATGTTACCTCTACACACTTGGGGAAATGTTTGGGGTTAGCTTCCGACTTTTTTTTTCCATAGCGGGGAGGGAGGTTGCACCTCAAGGTCATGTCAAAGTTATTGAATTCACATCCAAAAAAAAATAAAAAATCCTGCTTTAACAGCTGCATCTGCTGGCAAGGACAAAAGATGTTCTGTCGCTGCATTTTGTAAACAACATAAGGAGCAAACTGGGGAGTGAGTGTGTTACAGCTGACGGACACAACATAACAGCTGTACTAAAGACCAGCCACCTGACTCTGCATGAAGCCTCTTCCAGCACATTTGTTCTAGAAGAACTCACCTAAGAAGAGAGGTTAGTCAGATCTTGGCATTAATTGGATGACTGTTTATAGTTTGCATTTTAATTTCAATATATTTTAATGAGACAGTGGTAAAAGACCAAGCTTTAAAACAAATAAATCGAAAGAGATGACCTGACCTACCGAAAATGGATTTTAAAAGTCTCTGCCCTTCTTCCCTAATTCTTTTTGTTCTGATGCTTGGACTTTCTTCTTCATCTATTGATGTAGAAGAATACTACAGCTTTCACAGTGTGATAGACCTCAATCACACTTGAAGATTAGCCACTAAGATGTCCATATCATCACCTGTGGTTTAAGTAGACTTTTTCTTAAACTACACTTTAAGATGCAGGTTCCAGTTATTGAAGATGAATGAGTTGTAGTGGGGCAGAAATTCAGACAAATGTGCAAAATGTGGCAGACAGAGCCAGGAAAGGCAGATGTGTACTGAAAGAAGAACCCACACAAGGAGGCTGCTGTGAGAAGATGTAAGCAGAGGGAAACTAAAACAACTAAATGGATTAAAGGAGCAAACAAAGAAGAAACAAGAAAAGACTTCACAAAATGAAGAGATATAAAAAGCTCCTCTGGACCATGAAGAAGACTGTAGGTAAATGAAAGGTAAGACTATGACAGAAAGAGACGCCAAGGAAATGGCAGGCTATGAAAACATCAGAGCCTGAGTAGGAATTCTGAGGCAATAGTGAAAAAGAATAAGATGGAATAAGGGCTGTTGAACGGGAAACAAATAAAACAGACAAGAAATGCTTAAAAAAAACTAAGGATGCAATTATTCTATGGAAGAAAAAACAAAGGATATTAACTGAAGAGGTTACTCAACACATATATTTCTGTCACAGTATGTTTTGAGGGTGATAGGAAAAAGAGATGATCATCTCAGAGGATCGCTGGATGATCCTTCTAAGTTATTTTTTAGTTAAATCTCCTGTCTTAGCCTGGGGAATAGGTTGAGGCAAAGGTGTTCCTTGTCTCTGTCCTAGGGAATAGCTAGACAGAGGAAGGTGATTCAGTAGACAGACCCACTTTAAGAGAGATGCTTATAGTTTACATGAAACTAGAGAGGGCTTGGGAGGACTGCCTTAGCCTTTTCCTAGAGAGAAATCAGGTTTACTCTGGATTCAATCTCAGAGTTGGGGGCAAACATGCCCTTTCAGACAACCTTTCAAAGCAAGGCCACTCACTTGCCCTGGATCAGCCTCCAGGCAGACTGTATGGTTTTTACCTTATCTTGGAAAAAGTTTCCAGTTGGAAGCTGCCAATAGAGACTCATGATGCATCCTGCAGAGTGTGATGCAACTGAGGTCAAACGTAGAGCTAAAAGGATGCTTGCAAAAGGAAGCAACAATACAAAAATAACCTAAAATAAAATCCAAAATAAAATCAGCTAGTCCAAAATACAGCAGCCAGCTGGGTAGGAGAGATGGGAGAAAAAAAAAAATAAAAATTAAAAGACAGAAAATTAGAATAGGTTAAAAAACATAGTAAAAGAATTAATTGTACATTCTAGTTGAGTTATCCTGGGAATAGACAGCAGCTTTTCATAATCATCATCATCATCATGTAATGCAACCATTGTCTTTTTAATCACAGTTCTATAGAAAGTGTCCACAGATTAAAACTGCACAAATGTACTACCAAATATTCTACACAAGCAAAAACGTGGTGTCTACTGTTCCCCTAAAGCCAAGGAGAAAATTTTAAAGGTGTATACATTGCAGTCAGTTATGAATAACTCCACTGATTGTCTAATTCACATGAACCTAAGTAGTTAGTCTCCTGTTTTTCTTCCATTTACTCCAAAATTATGAAATAGATATTGAAAGAGGGGACCAGCAAAATTATACTCAGCTTGTCATAGAAATTCATGGAAGGAATTCATGTAAATTGACATATTTACAGGAATCACAGAGTAAAAATGATAAATAATTTAAAAAAGAAAAAATTTTTGAAAATTGATTTAGACTATAAGGACATTTAGGTGATAATCAAAGCATGAATCCAAAATTTCTGAACCTTGGGAAGATCATAAATAATTTTGAGATGAGTAGCTTTGATTATATTAGGGTTTGGGTTTTTATTTTACAAAAGGGAAGTCATTTAAGAACAGTTTTTCTGATGGAAAAAATTTTGCATCACTGTTTAGAGTCTCTGGCTCTTTATGTGAAAAAGAATGGAACCACGCTGTAAGTTTGTGTTTCCAAGTAATCACCTACTTATAAAGACAACATTGAAAAGAAACTAATGAAATTCCAAGGTGTTCTAGGATGGCTGTTTTATTCTGATCAGTGTTAGATTGCACTATTGACCAAGTGTCAGACTCGGAGCGATACAGTGATTGAATAAAAGTGTATACATAAACGGAGCAGAGAACTTTGCCAGGACTAGCTCTGTTTCTGTTCCTGTAATACCAAGAGAAACCTTCTCTTATTTTTCCTTTCCCTCTCTTTGCCATCCACATCCTCATTCTCCTGTAGAGTGCAAACACATTTCCATGCACTCCCTCCTCTTTTTACACAGGTGCCCCCAGAAAAAATAATGCAAGGTACCTTAGCTGGAGACACTGATGAAATATTTGCAGACCAGATATTAATCTGTTATCTGTTCTGTAGGTGTGAGATGTGATGAGGATGACAGAGGATCCTGCTCTGCAGGCCTTAAGTAATTTGAGCCAAAGATATTTAGATCTGTCTTTGGACTCTGCAAATCAGTTATTATGGGAGGGGGAAAGCCCTTGGGAAACCTACCTTGAAAAATATTTCAAATGCCAGGGGACTTGCATGAAAATTGGGTAATGAATGAAATTCTGATTGCAGAAAAATCGCTTAGGGACGTGCCTGCCGTTGCATGCCACTGCTCCCTCTGTAAACCCTAAATGCTTAATGATGTAAACTTTTGTACTGCAGATTTTGTAATGCATTCTCTCCTTCAAACTGCTTTTTCCTCTTGGGTAAGGAGGGTGTCGGGTGGAACACCAGTTTTGTCCGCTGGAAAAAGATAAATAATTCAGCAGCTGCTGTGATGGTTTAATAGCACACAAGACCAGGTGTGAAGGAAGTAAACTTTCTCACTGGGATGTGAGAGTTACCCTTACAGAGAAACAACAGTAAATCTGTAGCTAAGCTGTTGCCAGGTCTCAAGTAATATATATTAATTTCCCAAGAAGACATGTCTCTGTCATTCCATCTAGAAACTATTATGCAGTTCCTTGTCAGGATTTTGTTCCAGAGGAAGGAGTTTCTTTCTTATCAAAGACAGAAAGACTGGACTCTACACTTCTTCAGCACATATTTGGGATTGTCATACTATGATGAACAATACAGCTTAAACCAGAGCTTCAAAGTCCATCTGGGTCTTTGTCTATTTTAAAGGGTTTTTATAATCTAGATATTGAGAGTTCTTTTACTCTGGATCTCTTTCCCCCCATGGTGTGGGGCGGCCCAGTTCTAGTTCCATTTCCATCTGAGGAATCATTTCCGACAGCTTAAGTGGATGGGGGGGGGACTCCAGCACCAGGGTTTTCTTCAGGTCCTGAGCCTGGAGGGGAGAGGTGCTCTCCCCTCCTCCCACCCACGTGGCTCCATGGCAGGCACAGAGACAGCACACCGGCGTGAAGAGGAGGCAAAAGAGAGTTTATTGTTGGGGGGGTTACATTTATAGGGTTAGGAGGACTCACAGAGTAACCAATTACAATTCTCAAGGGGTTTACAGGAACACCCAATCACAGGAAGGGGTTAACAAGGTCCAATGAAAACACCTCAGGACATCTTCCCAGGACATTCCTGCATGGGAGACAATAGTCCTTCACAGGGGGTGTCGGGAAGAAGAAAGCATGAGTTAGCAAAGAGACTACAAAAAGCCATTTTGAAACATGTTTAAACCATAGTTTTCTCATATACTGCAGATTTCCTGCCACATTTTACCATTCCTATCCTGAATGTTCATATGGCTGAATGTCACCCAACTCAGCACAGGCTCTACAGAGCTTTCCATCCCCAGAGAGCTTTCCACCCACACAGAGCTGAGCCACCTGTGTCAGGCTGTGTGACCCCTGATCACCTTGTCAGCTACAGGCTCTTCAGACGACGAAAGGCAGTCCTGTTTTGCTCTCTTATTCTATTATGTCTTTATTAGAGGTGTGGAAATAGAGAAGGAGGCAAAAAGGCAAATTTGAAAATTTCAAGTGCTCAGAAGAAATATATGAAAAAGAAGAAAAAATTAGAAGGAAAAGGGGACAGTTTTCCATATTGGTAAATGGCACAGCACCCAAATGGGACAGCATCACAGCTTTTCCTGATCACTACTTGGTATTAAATTAATCTATTCCCTAAACTAAACCATTAACAGTTGAAAGTTTGATTAAGAAGAATTTTATATTCCTTGCTACATTTTTCTGTATGAAGGCAAAGACACTTTATGAGAAGAAACCTATCCTCATTTGTCAGGCAGTTCTAGATTTCATATTCAAATGCATAATAGAGACTTATTTTCCAAAAAAACCCAATATTTTCTTCCAATCCTATATCACTGACCAGTCACAGAAAAAGTTGCGTTGCTGCGTTTCTTTCTTTTGTTTTGATGAATAAATATATGATCTCTGTTTTACAGACTGAAAAACTGTGTATAAAATTGAAGCCATTTGCTTCAGACAATGACAGCAATGTTGGCGAGAGAGCAATACCTGTTGCCCAAATCTGTTGCTAAATTGCTAGTCCACTGCAATTTACACTGTATGCCAACAGTTTTATTTTACAGTGTATCTTTTTATCCACCACCCAAAGTAACAGACTTGTGATCATTTCAGTGGCACACTAACCTTGAAATGGCTAGAAATACCTGTGACAAAAGCAAAATACTTAATTTCTACAATTCAAGGGATTTAAATACAACTAAAATGATTAAGACAGTCTTAAATTTTCAGAAAGACTGTTCCATCCAGATCACAGAATCACAGAATTTGCCAAGTCGGAAGGAATGCACAGAGATCATCAAGTCCAACTCCTGGCCCTGCACAGGATCATCCCCAAGAGTCACACTACGTGCCCGAGAGTATCATCCAAAAGTTTCTTGAACTCTGTCAGGCTTGGTACTGTGATCACTTCCCTGGGGAGCCTGTTCCAGCATCTAACCACCCTCTGGGGGAAGATCCTATTTCTAATACCCTACCCAAACCTCTCCTGGCACAACTTTAGGCCACTCCCTAGTGTTCTGTCACTGGTCACCACAGAGAAGAGATCAGTGCATGCCCCTTGTCTTCCCCTCACAAGGAAGTTGTAACTGCAGTGAGATCTCCCCTCAGCCTCTTCTTCTCCAGGCTGAACACACCAAGCGACCTCAGCTGTTCCTCACATGGCTTCCCCTCAAGGACCATCGCCATCTTCGTTGCCCTCCTTTGGACACTCTCCAATAGCTTAATATCTTTCTTATATTGTGGCTCCCAAAACTGCCCCAATATTCCAGATGAGGCCACCCCAGTGCAGAGCAGAGCGGGACAATCACCTCCCTTGCCCAGCTGGTGATGCTGTGCCTGATGCCTTCCAGGACACAGCTGGCCCTCCTGGCTGCCAGAGCACTGCTGATTCAGATTCAACTCACCATCAACCAGGACCCCAGGTCCCTTTCCATGGCACTGCTTTCCAGCATCTCATTCTCCAGTCTGTACAAGCAGAATCCATCACTTGCCCTTGTTGGACTTAACATGGTTGGTGACTGCCCAGTCCTCTGATTTGTTGAGGTCTCTCTACAGGGCCTCCCTGCCTTCGAGGGAGTCAACAGCTCCTTCGAGTTTTGTGTCATCTGCAAGCTTGTTCAGTATCCCTTCCAGTCTGGTGTCCCAGTCATTTGTGAAGATGTCGAAGAGCACAGGGCCCAAGATGGAGCCCTGTGGAACCCCACCGGTGACAGGTCACCAGTCCGATATCACCCCATTCACTATCACCCTCTGTGCTCGACCCGTGAACCAGTTCTTATGTCCTCTATTTCTCATCATTGCTAGAGGGACTTGAATGGAAACAATAGATTTCTTTATGCCATTACTAATAGATGAATTAAGGTGAATCATAAGAAAAAAACAGGTAGGCATTTATCTGAACTTCTCAAAAGATCAGAATCACTGTATTATCACTCGCTGTGTGTTCACTTTGAGGATATATGAGGAAGTGAATTCCCATGGCAAGAATGTCACCAAAAGCAAGTTTTAAATACAAATTGAGACAGTTAAGAAAAGTAAGTATCCAGAGTATTAAGTGCCAGTACTTACAGCTGACAGATAACTATAATCTAACATTAGCACAACTACAATCAGTGAGCCAGAATTTTTCTTCTACATTATTTTTTCCATTTGATTACATGACAAGTATTCATTTTCATGTCTGTACCAGATCTGCACAGAATTAACCCCATATTTCAGTGTAACCCTGTTTTATTTGATTTTTTTATAGCATATGCTATCCCTGGGTACAGCCCCTTAAGTATTTCTAAATACAGCATATCAACTTATCCTCCTGGGAAACTGGATATGGCTGGGACTGTAGAGAGGAAAAGAATGGATGGTGACACTTGCAAATGTAGGGAAGATTGTTGTGCTGCTATTGTTGATGTCTCTTAATAGGAATGGATAAAAGGACTTTTGTTCTGAACAGCAGATTCAGTACCTCTACATCCAGTTGAAAAAAATTTTACCATGCATTTGAGTTTGGTTATGGTCATGGACTTTGCATAGGAACATTCACAGAAATAATTTATTTCTTACACTAGTGTTCAGGAACATCATTAGAATTGGAGAGTCATAAAATGGTTTGGGTTAGAACAGACCTTAAAAATCATCTCATTCCAGCCCTGCTGTTGGTGGCACAGACACCTTCCACTAGACCAGGCTGCTCAAAGCCCCATCCAACCTGGCCTTGAACACTTCCAGGGATAGGGCATCCACAGCTTCTCTGGGCAACCTGCTCCAGTGCCTCACCACCCTCCCAGTAATGAATTTCTATCTAATATCTAACCTAAACCTATTCTCTTTCAGTTTAAAGCCAATCCACATTGTCCTGTCACTACATACCCTTGTAAATAATCTCTCTCTGTGTTTCTTGTAGGCTCCTTCAGGTACTGGAAGACCACAATTTGGTCATCCCAAAGCCAATATCCACCAGTGTATTCAAATGAAAAATGTAAATCTAATTTCCGTTTCGTGGTTCCAATGTAATAACTTCTATTTAACTTTCAGGAATGTCATCCACAGTGAATGCCTATCAGAAATTCATTGTCTAACCTCATTGGGGATGAGTGGTTCCACTAATTTATTTTTTATTTCAAGGTAGGGCAACAGGTAAACTAACATTTAAAGATATATATTGTATGCATTTACATGCATACTGCATATATACATACATATGCAGTTGTGTACTATCCCAGAAAACAAGAAAAAGCATTGAGGAATATACTGACTCCAGGAAAAGTTGGATGACAACATCCAGGTACTTTTTTTGAGGTAAGTTTCAGAAGCATTGCACCAAGAGTAGGGGGTTTTGAGGGGAAAAAAAAAAAAAAAGAAAAAGAAAAACCATGGGCGAGGAAAGGATGTATTTAAGATGTGAGCCTTTAATTAAGTGCATAGAAGAAGAGGTTGAATATCAATTTAAGCTTTAATGTGTCTCTCTACCGAAGAGTAACCAACATCTTTGTATGGATGTTCAAGGGCAAACATCTAATTTCTACTCGTGTCAAGGACGGGCAAAAATCTCAACATGTCTCTACAATAAGTGTTTTCTCCATAGAGATAAGTATCACCAGGTCCAAGGGAGAGACTCCACGTGTCACAGGCTGCTTAGTGGGCTGATGCCAAGAACCTGTTCCACACTATCAGCACTTGCCTTACAAGCCCAAGCAAGTCTCTTCACGTTTATATGCCTCAGTTTCCCCATCCTCAAAATAGTTGCAATATTTATTGTAGTAGAGGAATAAGATGAGGCTGTTGTCATGTTGATAAGTGGCCCAGAGATCCTTGGATAGATGCTGACTTGGCATAAAAGTGTGTATTTACAAATGAAGATGTATTCTATTGTTATGGATATTGTGTATTACAGGCTGCTTGCATTATCAATTTAATGTACACGAAGATTCAATCAAAGCTGTTTAAGACCTTGAAAAAGACGCTCCTCTGTGTACATTCTGATAGGCCAAGTGTTGATTCAGCCTACACACATGCACAAATAATATCTCCAGTCATTAGGGTCTAGCTTTTTTAAAAAGCAGTTTTCAAACTTTCAAAAATCCTTTCTATGTGTGATCTGTGAGTTGCCTTCTACATTGGGAGCTGATAAAATGCAGGAATGTTCACATTCATGAGACAATAGCTCTGACTGAATGCTGTAAAATGAAATAGTCTCTTTCAGTTTTTCCTTTTCAAAAGGAAAATTGCATAAATAATACATTTGGGCCTTGCAATACAAAACAAGCACAATAGCTACTTTACAGCTTTCATCAAAATGAAGGCCATCTTTTTCATTTATATTATGAAACTGGTAATACAATATCATCATCTCCGATTGGCTGGAATCACCTGGACGGTGAGCTCTCCTTTCCAGATAATGCCACTCGGTCCCTATGTCAATGGAATGTGTAATGGTGGGAGATATAAGGCAAATTTTTTGTCATTGGTTAGCAATGAAGCTTAAAAAAAGTAATAATGGAGATTTATTGAGGAATAAGCATTACTTCCCAGTGAAAAAGAGTAAGAAAAGTATCTGAAATGTTTCCGTACTCCTTGTCAATATTTTGCTTTTATATTTATGGTTCTTTGCATTCTTAATATGTTCTTTTCCAAAGGGGAAAGGGTAGCTTTTTCAATGGTGGGAAGGGTAGGTTACTTTGAGAAGGACTCCGTGATGAAAGGTGTATCCTCAATTTCCTGGTTGATGTTAGATCGATGTCACTCCACCAGACAGAAAAAAACCCAAAAATCATTTAGGAGGTATCACAAAAGGGTAGGTGGCAGAACTGGAGGTATGTGTTTGGGTTCTTTTCCTACCACCATCCCGAGGGCCGTTTTGTCTGCTCCCCACTCTCTGTGAGCTGTCTCTTCTTTGACAGCTCTTTGTGTTCTCCACTCACTCCATTCCTTGCCTTTCATTTATTGACCTCAATCCTGGACTAAAACCGTAACTGAAGCAAACATGGAGCATCACTAATCACACAAATCTATTCGCAGTCATCCTTAGGGAATTCTCAATCCCTCATAGCTACAGATATTTTGCATTTCCCAGCTCTTTCCTGTATCATGAGAGAATATGACATCATGTCTGGGTAAAGAATAATATTTTCTTTCATATGATAAATGCCCTACCCTTCATTTTCTCTCTCCATTGTTGAGGCATTCTTCACTTCTCAGGTGTATTCACAAATTACACATCCTGAGCTGATTTTTCTCTCTAATGGTGACCTTTCAGAATAAGATATGCACCCAGAATGGAAACCAAAGCAAAAACATACCAACTGTTTGGATCTCAGCTGAGGCAGACACTTGGTAAAGCCACCTCTTTTACTGCAGAGAACATGTTGATATTTTCTAATGAGTTTACTTCCAGTCTACTCCTGCCCACAAGGCATTCCACTGGAAACAGGAGTAAATTAATAGCTAAGCATGGCTTTAGCACGCATCAGATATAGAGAACATTTAATCAACCTTTCCCAGACTGTTCTGTACTGAAACTACACATCTAAATGTTATGGAAGTACCAAATCAGCTCAGAATGAGCAATATTTTTTTCTTGGCATGGACAGATATCTCAGCCCATCTTGATGTATGTTTGCTAGGTCTTGCTTCATCAGACTAGTATATGCAGAGTTGCCTTTATGAATGCCCAGTTTTTGTCCAAGGTCTTTGACTACACCTCATAAAGCCCTTGAAGGGATTCACTGTACTAAGGCAGCCCGTTGGTCTGTTTAGAGAGCAGCATGATGTGCTAAGTTAAAAACAAGACCTGCTTGACCCAGGTGACACAGAAAATCCTTGAGAATAATTCCTCCTTTACCGTGCCTCGACTTTTCCAGTTGCAAAATGAAATTTGGCTGCTCTGGGGGTGTTTTGAGCACGACTTGCCATTTTTTATCGATGGCATTGTGCCAGAAATTGTTTAACTAAACCGCAGTTGTGTTTGCGATGGCAGAGTGTGCTACTAAACTGCCATGGTTAGCGCAAACCCTACAGAGTGCTCTGTTTCTTCTGCACTTAATCACTCTCCCATTGATTTACAATTCTATTTTCTGCAAGGACAGACTTCCCTTGTTCTGTTTATTGAATTCAACAGTATGGGTTCATAATCCTTCTCCTTTCTCATTTTAACATTAGAGAGAGTGGAAGCTTCTCACTTTCAAGCTGGGAGCTCTCAGTTTTATTGCAAAATGCAGTTGGAACAGAAATTCGTACCTTAAAGTTATAAATTGTATTTTCCCCGTCAGATGAACAAACCCAAACCTTCCGTGCAGGCACTAAATTCAGGCGTTCTAAATCCACATCTGGAAATTGAACATTGGCACATATCTTCTGGGCAAAGCTGCAGCTATTAGATGTTATTTGAATGCCAAGGTCAGCCATTAAAATTATTCCCTCCTCCACATCATTATAATATTGTACTACAAATGTCATCAGGATTGTGACATGGATTGTAAGACTATGACATTAATTTTCAGCTAGTTTGCAATTATATTTCTTTCACTGTGGAAGTGTTAGCTCTGATTTGATAAAGAATAATGCTGTGTCAGTACCTGGGCAGAAGAATTGCAGAGGAAAGATCCCAGGTACTGAGAATTCACCAGAGGAATCATGTTCCTTGAAAAAATCATCTGGGTTCAGGTCAAGTGCCTGCTGAGGTAAAAAACTTAAGTGTGCTTGATCAAATAACCCACGGGCGATTTCACAAAAGGTACTTCCAGCACATTTCTGGTCCTGTAGATATTTCTCCTGTATCTTACTGGACACAGCATTCCTCACTCTCCTTGTATCAATCCTGCTGCTAACCTTGCAGCTGTTTCTGGCTTCCTTCTCTCTTGCCCTTGTGCCACAGGGTTTCCCACTGGGTTAGTTAACTGAAGCGGTCACTGAGCAATTTTTTGGGAATTCAGCTGGGTTAGTTTTCCTTCATCTCAGTTAAGTGGGACAAAGAAATGGGCAAATCTTTCATACCAAGCTGCAGATTACCAGAGAGCTTCCCACAGAGTCATTCTGGAATGCTACTGCAGCCAGCCCTGCCACCCAGTGCGGGTGCTGAAGTAACATGTCCTCTGGCCTCTGCAGTTTGCAAATCCTATCTTGATGTGTCCAAGGCGGAAGAGACCACAGCACAAACACAGGTTTTAGTCACTTCTGCTCGTCCAGAAGCTCTGTCAAGGTTCACTCTTACCAGAAGCCCTACAGTAAACTCCCAACAGATAGGGAGTTGACTGGGAGTAGTCGATGCCCCTGAGGGAGAAAAAAGAGGTCTTTGAAGACTTGTTTTCAACAGTATCTAAGGACAGAAGGCTTAAATCCTGTTAGCTGTGGACTTGTCCATTCTGCCTGATGTCAAACAAGTACCCTTTTTTCCCTAACTCTATATTTATGATATAGAATCCTGTGATGACTATGTCTCTGTTGAGGACAAGACAAGAGGAGCCCTTGATTCAAGGAGTAACCTTGAGAGGAAGTTCACTGCGGAGACTGGATACTTCATGCCCAGTGAAATATTGCAATCTGCTGCATAGGCAGCTGTGTGAGAACCACTTCTTTCTCAAGTAGGAGCGGAAAAAAATGTTTTCTTGTTTACAAAACTCACAGCACTGTTACCACTCCCAGGTTTCTCCCTGCTTGTGGTAACTCAGCGAAAAGAGAAACTACAAGGTAATAGTAAAATACACTTCCTACTTTTTTATATTTCTGTATGAGCCCTTTGGCCTATTGGTTGCATCCTCTACTACTACATACTTACATCCTACTACTTCTACTACTCACTTACTCACTCATGACCTCCTAATCATCCTAAAATGGGGATAGCAGTAACAGTAATTAAACAACTCTCTCCTAAAAATACATCTGATTGTGTAACAGTTAGGAGGTATGAAGACAAATAACTTACCTAGTATACACATGATCTTTTCATACCTCAACATCATCCTTTCCTAAGGAAGAGGCCAGAGCTTGAGGAGTGAGGAGAAAAATATGTTACAAAAAAATCTTAGCCTATGAAAATCCCGGTGAGTAGGTATTAATAGCATGCAGTCAGCTCACAGAGAAGACAAATTGTGTCTCAGCAGAACAAAACTGAATGCATGTAGGAAAACAGTGCCTACTGAAAAGCACAATAAATTGTAGTATGAACCCTACAGCTTTTAAAAAAGTCTGTAACATAATAAATCTTTTCTTACTCCTTGTATCAAAAGTTTTCAACTTTTCTGTTGTTTCATGCATTCAAACATACTATCTAAATAGTACTTTGGAATACAAGTTTCTAACAAGTGAGGTCTTGGCACAACCCAGGCTTAAAGTACAAGCCAATGATTTGTGCCTGATCTCTGCTTGTATGACTTTCTCAGACAAAAAAAAACATAAAGCATTGAAGGGGCAAGGAGAAAGTAACCCTAAGACTAGGGTTAGGAAAAAGGGAGAGGATGAGTTCACAGCGACTCCAGAGAGCAGGCAATGATTCCTGGAGGCACTTGGGTAGTGATTAGATGACCAAGAGGCGATGCAACAGCAGATGTTCAGGGAGAAGTCAAAAGGTGAGAAGGATACGATGGGAGTGAGACTTGACATCAAAAGGTGGAAACCACTGACCTAGCACAGAACCATCTTTCAGAAATTATTTCTCAGTCTCTTTAGTGGATTTATGATTTGCAGCTTTCTTCAGCATTTCAACTCCAAATATTCAAGTTTTGTTTAACAATAGACAGACCAGAGAAATCCTCGTCTAACAAGATAAAAGCCTCTCGTCCTTGGACACTGATCTAAGCAAGTCTTCAAAGTACAAAACCTGTTGCTTCTATTAAAAGTGTGGAAGGCATTATGCTTTCCCCTTAAGTTCAGTTAGTTCAGTCATTCATTCAGCTTAGACACTGCTCTCTTTAACTGGTAAAGAAATTTAAATAGTTTACATAGGCAGCTTCATGAATAGACTCAATTGTTTTCCTCTCTACTCTCTGTTTTAGCCCACCTGGTAGAACTGAGTGGCCAACATGTTATTATGGAAGACTTCCACCTAAGTGGAGTTTCATCCACTTTTGCTGTAAAAGGTGCAGATACCAAAGACCTAAGAGCAGCAGGTACATCTCAGAGCCCAGAGGTGGAGAGGGAACGCATCCAGTCTTTCCAAATCCCATCATCTTCTGCTGGATAACAAAAAGGCGGCTTTAATCTACCCCACAGTCTCTGTGCTTTTATTTGCTCAACCACTTAAAGATGCCAAAAGGTAACCTTTGACAAATGTCTCCAATGCAGATTTCATACATTTCTCCACAAAGAGTTATTTGAGGTGTCCAGTAAGTGCCCACACCTTTTTCTGAAATCTGTGGGTCCTTCAAGATAAGATACCTGTTCTCAAAGCCTCTGCGAATTTAGACATACACAGAATATTCTGACTGAATTTTTTACCTTCACACCTCTGCTCTAGCTTCCCTTAAAATGCCTTTTGACTATAAACCTGCTCTTAGCTTGTGCATTTTCTGTCATACATTTTTATACTTAAAATACACATAAATTGTATTGAAATTGTACATGTTGGATAGAGAGATCATTATTACCAGTACTGAAGATCACATCACATAAATCTGGGTGCACAGGAAATCTCTAGAGCCAGTACCCAGAAACTAGTTCAGAGCAGGAATGCAAACTTGGTGCTCACACTTCAGTGGATCCTTCAGGGTTCCTTGAGTCGGGAGGATGTCCAGAGAGGACAGTCATTCAGAAAATTAAAACCAGCAAAAGCATTTACTGGTAATGAATCAGTTGTTGAAACTCTGCTATCAAACATCATCCATATCATTTCACAAACCAACAGTAACCCATGGGCTACCAGCTTCACCTTTACGTAGGAGTAGATTCACCTTCACCCCTGTTTTCATCTAAATGTGTAGGTCAGAAAACAAAGATGAGAGACAGATAAAGACACAGGTAATTAGTGTTTTTTGAACTACTGTGAGCTATCTGAAACCAAACTGGAGTAAAATTCTTGGAGACTGTTCGTGCGGTTAATGCTTGAGCAATAGCATGGAGCTTTCTTATTTTTGGCCTTTGCTCTCATAATCTTCCAGACCCTTTAGAGATGTCCATCACCATGTCAAAGGTAAAAAAACCTCTCACATTCAAGCAAATGCCACACTGAACATGTGCCATGCAGGAGACCATGAATGAAGAGGGGAGGTGCCCATAAATATAAGATTTTTGTAAAAAATATAGAAGGCTTTTATTACTGAAAAGGGAAATTATATATTTCAATTTCCCCAGTTATCCCATTTTTAAATTGGGAGGAACATGTCTCCACCTATTCCAAACTAATTCTGAAAATACTATATATTCTCTGTTTAGTTTCCTGCCTTTGCTGCGGGTGGCTGAAAATGGCTCACTGATACTTTCAGATGAAACTGCGTAGCCATTTGACTTAAATGCTTTTACATAAAACCCACCTCATTTTCTGTCTGGAGATCAATACATCAGCCATCTCCAGCCACAGCTCACAGAAAAGATTGGAGAGCAACTTGTATATCAAAAGTCACGTAGGAAAAAATTAACAAGCAAGAAGTGAAATCATTAAAACTCATCAGTATTTTGCCAAAAATATTTCATCATAATCACTCTATCTTGCAGCTCTAGACCGCAAAGCACGTTGCACAGGATGATAAATTACATTATCTTCATTTTACAGCTGGGAAACTGAGGCATAGGAAAGCAAATAGACTTTCTCAATGAATTGATAATATAAAACTTATTTTCTGACTCTCAGTCTGGCAGTCTATTCAATAGACTATCCTGTCTTTAATTCCTATCTGAAAAGGGTGAAAGAAATAAATGTACTGTTATGTTAGCTTTTGCAAATCCATTTTCCCTTAGCATCAAGACAAAAAAAAGGAGTCAAATGTTTAAAATAGTTAAAAATATTAAAGCACACAATAAGACTATTTAGTTGCATTTACAGCTGGCAGGAGACTCTGACATCCTATTTTTATTTTATATTTTTTATAGTTGAAGATTTCATTGTAGTACCTGAAAATCATGGTAGTTTACTGACAATCTTGCAGCTTCAAGTACTCATTTTCAAGCCAACTGTATTTGAAAACAATGTTTGGCACTGAAAATAAGCAGAGATATAAGAAAAATATTAAAATCGCTATGGGAGTGACAGGAAAAAATGGAGTGAGACAGATTCCTCCAGCCTGATCCTTTATGATTCTTTTCTAGTTATTGAGTATATAAATTTCAATCCCCTAGTACAGCAGAGGGGGGAGAAAAATACATGATTATCATATCACTCAAAGCTGCACAACTTTAAAATCAGCTCCAATATAAATTCACTCTCTATAAAATGACTTTTAATATTCTTTTCCATAACATAAGTATTAAATTTTGTATGATTAAAAATTTATTTACTCCCTCTTCCTTAATTTAGATTTTTATTTGCTATTATTGCCCTTCCCATCTGATCTCAACAAAATCTCTCTGTACTTTATGGCAAGAGCGTGCCACTACCTGTGACACCTCACGGGGCTTTGATAGCTAAGCCTTAAAGCAAATTAAAAGTGACCACTCCAACCTGGTGGCTTAGACAATGTACTGCTGTTTCACAAAGGGAGAAAGGTGAGAAGGCAAGGGAAGCAAGAATCCTTTCATTGGGTTAGGAAAGCGTGTGTGAAAGATCTGTATGCCTACAGCAGGAGCCTGTTATCTAATTTGCTTTGTGACCCATTGGAATTTTGTCATTATAACTCACCAGGTCTGGATGTGCCCCAAGAAAAGTAAATAAAACAAAATAAAATAAAGTCAACTTCATGCAAAATTATGTTCACTCAGTACATCGTATCACAGAATACTCTCCAAGACAAAGTAGCTCAGACTGTGCCTGCACCAATAACAAAACAAAACAAAACAAACCCATAAAAACTTCTATGAATTATGTTAAAATATGGTAGAGCAAATGTGTGGCAGGAACATGCCCATAACCACCAGTGAGCATAGCACTATCCTTTAATGTCCATGACAGTTTTTTTGGGAAATGACTTGGGTTTTGTCAGTACCTGTGTTTTTCCAGTTGTTCACCTTTAACTTGAATATTTTGTACAGGTTTTTCAGTGAAATATAAGGGAATACAAGGAGTGAATCATTATTTTAATCTAAGAGTTATTAATTCAAAAGGTGTCTGTATGGGTGGTTTTAATCTTTGTGAGTCTCCTGCTCTCCATGCCCTACAAACACTCACAGTGGTACATTAAAACACCTGTTGCAAACTATATATGTGTCAGAAAAATGTAAGAAAGGTCATATCAGGTCATATTCATCTGATTCAGTGTCCCACATCCCCCAGTAGTCTGTCAAGCAGAGGAAACCATGATATTTCCTAGATATGGCATCCCAGCTCCCACTTTCCACATGCATGACGCTTCCACAATTCACAGATGGTGTGGACTTTCTTTCCATGAATTGGTCTAATAGATTTTTGAACGCACATAAGCTTTTACTGTCTGTCAGGCAGTGCAGTAATTTTGATCAAACTTTTTCATCTGTGAAAGTTTTGGCTCTTTATTTAATCAGATTCCATCAGTCTAACCTGGATAGACCAGCATGGTTTGCTGACATAGCACCGGCCTACTGCTCCTTTTCATATCCTACCACGAAAGATTTAAACATACTCAATAGAAAAGTCAACTTTTGAAATACTAAACTCCTAGTCTGTATGGAATAGCTTTTCCTGCACATCAGGGAAATGACCAACATTAAAAAGAGCCAACCATGCCTCTCCTAGAATAGCAGCTCACTCACGTGCCAATAAAGACCATCAAGAAAAGCCCAATTTGAAATCAATGTCCACATTTTCACCCCAATATAAGCTGATTTTGGCTTACTGTCTCTATGTACAAGTAATATCAGATTTGTCATGGAGTCTTTATAGGAGATATATTTTAAGCCCTCTAAACTGCATGAAAAACCCAAGGATTATTTTTAAGAGCTATACACTTTTTCTTTCACTGAGCACTGTTAGACCAAATCATAAAGGCTGAACCATTCTTGCCAGCTTTATTGTCTGCATATATTTTAAATAAAACTTTTATTCTATTTAAAAACGCTTTGATGTGACTTTTCATGCATCTTTTTTCCCCTATAAGAGTGTTATAAGAAATTACTTTGAGAAACACTCACACAAATGTGCAACACCAACACTGCTTTATTCTGTCGCAAATGCTCCTGAAGAAGGAGAAAAAGACCAATTCCCCTCTAGCTCGTGATATTTGGTTAAAATATTAAGTAATTAGTCCAAGTGTTTAATAGTCCAAGTGTTTCTCTGCATCTAATCCAACAGAAGATACTTTTCTTTTGTGATAACTGTTTTTTCAGTCTAATAGAAAGCACAGGTCCTTTTGAGGTAGATATGTACAATTTTAGGTATCATACAGCTAGATAACAATCCACTTCTATTGTTTAAAAATACTTAGGGTATTCAGGCCATACCATACGCTCTTTATATTCATCAAATAATACATGATGTCTGTATCACCCTGGAATAGAGAAGGCTTTGGGGTGACCTAATTACAACCTTCTAGTACCTGAAGAAACCTACAAAAAACATGGAGAGAGACTATTTACAAGGACCTGGAGTGACAGAACAAGAGGGAATGGTTTTAAACTGAAAGACAGTAGGTTTATATTAGATATATTAGATAGAATTTAAATTTAAATAGAAATTTCATTTCAAAATAAAATACTTAAATTTAAATAGAAATTCCTTTAGTTCCTCACGCAAGTCTGTAGCATGGCAATGAAATGACAACTTTCCCCACCAGCCAAGTGAAACATTTCCAGATTCATACCAGCAGCAGCAATGGTTGCCCCAACTTCACCCACAACCACCCACAACCACCATTCTCAGACACGGCACTGAGGTGTATACCACTAACACAAATGCAAATGGACCTCAAGAGACACAGTTTTTACCTTCCTTTCTTCCACCGAGCTGTGCTATGAGCTGGGACAAATCACTTCATCTCTAAATCTTCTCGTCTCCCTCATGTAAAATTGTGGTTTAACAGGGTGTCTTGAACAGTGGT
This sequence comes from Corapipo altera, assembly GCF_003945725.1. Lineage (NCBI taxonomy): Eukaryota > Metazoa > Chordata > Aves > Passeriformes > Pipridae > Corapipo > Corapipo altera. The sequence continues at coordinate 1,330,431 of NW_020884873.1, read as the reverse complement.
CAAATGTCATATATTGCAATGATACAAGAAATAATATTCCAGTGACAGTGTTTTTCCCAGGTTGTGGGTAGGTGTGTGTGTGTGGAATTCAAGCCTAAGCAAACTGTGTAATGAGGGAGCTCTAGGAAAGGAACACTGTATGAATGTGGCAACCCTAAAATTCCCTTGGAGAGGGCCAAGAGCAAGTCAAGATCTCTAGAAAGGAACCATATATCGTGGCAGTGAATTTGATACTACACTGAATGGGATATGTAAATAAAAGGGATTAAGACAAGATAAAACTACCATGAAAATTCTGCATCTCCTACACACAACCCCCCAAAACAGTGGGGACAGTCAGCTGCTGGATGATACAGTCATCACTAGCAGACAAAAGACAGGACACCATACATGTCACAACATGTACACATCAAAGACAAGCAGGTGAACATTTTGGCTCCAAGTATATTATCTGTAACTCCACTTGTTTGAAGAAATAATTTGGTTTCTTTCCTTTATCATGTGTTTACTGAATAACTCTACAGTATGGCTTACATCTTGTTCTCCAAGTCTGCTTCCATCTCTGCTGTGTTCCCATCACACTACCTTTAAAGACAAGCCACAGAATCCCTCTTAGTCACAGTAAGAGGGAAAATAAAGTGAAAAATGGGAAACCCAGTAAGGGGGTTCTCCAAAGTAAGTGCACAGTGCCCCTGCTCCCAACCCACACACTGGCTGGTGCTGCCCAGTTGCAGAAGGATTTCTCTACTGGTCTGGAAGGTCTACCACAACTTCAGATTGGTGCACAGTGGAGCTACCAGTTTTCTTAATGTTTACTCTCCCAGTTTAAAGACAATTATCAGCACTACCGCCACACAGGCACACATTTCCCTTACATGGGTGTGTAGTGGGTTCCTGATGGGAACCCCCCAACACACACTGCACTCCCATCAATCCTCCTTGCTGTTCAATGACATGGGCACAGTGTCTGCCAGCATGGACCACCTCTGCCTGCCATCATCTCCCGGTGCACGGGGAGACTTGGGCTGTGAGGAGCAGCAAAGATCAGGAGTTGCCCTGCAGTGGAGCTTTCAGTGGCAGCATCCATCTCCAACTTTGAGGGACACGTGAGGCTCTCCTCAGGCACTTACACAGGATAAACTAGAAAATTACAATATAATAGAAAAACAGATTGAGTTGAGGAATTTTAAAAATCGGTACATTGTGATCTCAAATGTTGCATTCTCCTACCAGTGCAGGGTATGATGACAGATAGGAGATGAAATTTTTAAGTTCAGTCTATCTACCTACAGTGACTGTCTCAGTATTTACACCCTGGTCATCACTGTTTTATCTAAGGAGCAATCAGAGCAGTTGTGAACTGGAGAGTTAAAAGAAAAGACCTCTTTTTATCTCAAAGGTCATGCGGATGCTGTAAAAATACAGATATTCAGTTCTATAAAATCTCCAGGTTAAAAAGTACATCTATTAAAACAAAACATGTGTGCAGATTCATATTTCCTTGTTCCAACCTTTCTGCAGGGACACAGCTGAGCTGTGCTTGACAATATGGGTCCCGCTAGTTGTAAGGAAGCAGCAAAATCTAAGGACGTGTGAGGTGTCGTTCAGTACAGACATTTATTAGTTTTGGTAACTTTGTGCTGCTGTGGTGGTTCAGCTCAAGATATGCAAATAACCAAGAGCATCTTATCAGGGAAAGCTGATCCATCGGAACACCCGGAGAAATTCAGGCAGCAGCAGTTCTCTATCCCATGACAAACAGTCCTGGGATCTCCTCAACCTCACCCACACTCTCATTCCATAAATAGATTGTTACATGTGACACAGGCCAGCCTTGCAAAATTTCTTCTTTGAAAGGCACTCAAACTTTCACTTTCACAAAAAGAAAAATGGGAAGGATGCTTCTGCCTTCTCCCTTTTTTCATGACACTGGTCAAATGCAGAAGGGAAAAAGCAAGGGAAAGGAGAGTATTTTTTTAATGCAAATATTACTTTCATTTTTTACAGTCTTTAGCAAACAGGCCTGACACTCAATAACCCAATTAGGTAAATGGAAATTTTTACTCAATTTATGGCTGTATAATCAGGCATAGGGAGGAAGAAAGTGACAATGCAAACGGGGAAGATATCGAGGAGATTTTGTTCCTTCTGTTAAAGGGCTCACAACTGAAAAACCTTAATTTAATCTGCCCCAATTATTAAAAAGTATCTCTATAGAAATTTATTTGAAACTGATACTTTATGAGCAGAAATGAGCCCAATTTTAAGAAATGCAAAGCCCCTATATTCTCACTGATTTTGTCTGAAGCCGAGGATGATCTTCTTTTCTGAAAAATCAAGCCTTAGAAGTTCATGGTATGGGAAAACAAAACGTCCACAAAAACGAAAAAAAGGCAGAAGTGCTCATGTTATGACATTAAATTCTAGGTCTAATGTTGTGCTGGGAATAGTTATTTACACTGCTGGTAAATTTCATATCGGAAATCCCAGTCCACTGAGAATACTCTCCCGAACACTCCCTCCCCCCAAAAAAACCTAAAAGACCATAAAGTTAAAATTCCTAGGGTTTTTTTCTATGTCTGAAGTTTCATTAAGTGTATTCATAAATGCCTGCACATATGTAGATGCACAGGTGTATTTATAGAAATCTGTGGCTGTATGTCATGTGTGATGAAGTGGAACTTTACATGCAGACCTAAACCTCGTACTGTTGAGACATTTGTGTTCTGAGTCCATTTTCTATCGGTGCCAAAAGTAAAATCTCAGACCATTTATTTGTCTATCTAACTATGAATTTAGGTTCCCTAGTTCTTAGGCTCTGTTTCCCAGATCAGGTACCTGAGTCACAAAACCAGATAATTCTCAATGATCAGAAAGCGATATAAACTCCTGGCGATATCACAAGATTATGAATTCATTTTGCTATAAGTTAAATAAATGTGATAGATCACACTGACATACCCGAATACTGGGTTATGCAATAATACTTTTGGTAGCTAGGCAACTTTTAAAAAGCCCTATAGATAATTAATTCAAAGCCACGGGGACTCACATTTCTAAGTAACTTAACCACTTCTGAAATGTTTCTTAGCCAAACTTGTCAAAATGCATGTTATCATAAACTTCAGCCAGTTTAAATCCTGAGGTATCTTTCTGATGTTTAAACAGCTGACTGTTTCGCTGCTACCTTTTTTAATTAAACTGTACACTCTGAAAATAACATTGTGACAAAACATGCTAATTGCTAATGTTTGAGCGACCTCCCGAGACTGGCCATATGTTAGGAAACACTGTTTAGCAATGACTCGATTGCATGATGTGCCTGACAGGGGCATTATGGAAATGTAAAAGCCAAGTGTTCACTACTCCCGAAATGGCACTAATTCTGGACTGTTCAATACATTTAAAAATATGGATTCCATTTGCAAAAGCAGTCTAACTCCATTCCCACTGCAATCAGTGACAGTAAGTCAACACTTCATGCTTTCGAAAAACCTCACGTTGATGAGCGCAAAGGAGAATGAGAAGTTCCCCTCTCAGTCCTTGTACAACTTGGATCACTTGATCCATGATCACACTGATATTCTCACACTCCTATGGGGCTCCAGTCTTTAAGCAGAAGTCCTATAATATTTCTATTATTAAATTGCTGGAATTCTACCAATTTATTTGGGGGACAGTGCTAATACACTGCTTAGTTTCTGATGTTTAGTTTCTTCACAGTTCTATAGTGTGCAATCATTAGAAATAAAGCATATGCAATTACTATAGCTGAAGTTTCTAATAATGCAGCTCCCAGTAGTGTAAAATAAATGCAAAGGCCATTTCATGCATTTTCTGAGGTTTGTAAAGCAGCTGTAGCTGTTTATTAAAGTAAAACCACAAGTATCCAAAGCACCCTGGTAGTAAGTCACCACTCCCATACCTTACCTTGGAGCATCTTCATTGTTTTACATTAGATATCTTTGTTTCATTGCAAGGTCTCCAATAAAACACAGGACCTCACAAGAGGTCTACCAGTGTCAGGAGAGGTTATCGTCAGTGAAACAGCCTTGTTGCTTTAATGAAAGTAGGTTGCTTATAACACAGTGTGAACCTACAGATGACATTTTTAATGTGGCTTGGGTATTTTTAGATGTTACTGTACTTTTGAATCAGCAGAACAGTGTTTGATATTTAGCTATATCCAGTTTTGCTCCCCCTTTTGAAATGGTCATCCTCTACTGGGTCTCCTGGTATGTTTCCCAAAGTCTAAGCACTGCAGAAGTTTCAAAATTTACTCTTTAAATGGAACAACGTGCAAAATAATTTGGTCCATAGAAGAATAACTATGTGCAGAAGCAAGCCAAAAGGCCTAGACTTTGTCAACATCACTGCATCTATTCTTAATCAGTGCTAATGTAATACTGAAAATAAGGACAAGACTGAACAGGGAGAAGAAAAGATTTGGGGGTGCAAAGAAAGTAAAGTAATAGAGAAAAAGGAAAGTGAAAAGTAAAGGGACTGTATGATATACATTAAGAGATTAAAAGGAAAAGCCAACAGTTGCTAGCATTCAACCCTAATATTATATTTTACCAAAGATAGAACTAAAAGACATTAACTCATGTGTACTTTCTGATTTGTAAGTGTCATGCTAAGGGTTAGAAGATGAACAAGTAAAGGATAAATCTATTTGGAAACTTTTGTTTGAACTTCCTTAGCATGTCTTTGACAGCAAAGCCAGTCCTTATAAACTCTTTCTACAAAGACTTTAACAAGACATTTAAAGGATAAATGCTCACGAAATTTTAGCACAGAGAAAAATCAGAATTTTTAATTGTGAAAATTTTGATTGCAAATTTAATCCTAAAGCTTACAATCATCAGTCCAAAAAAACCCTCACTCTTATGCCATAAGCAAATAGAAATAACTTGAAAACAAATTCAGCCATCAGTTCATAGGTTATCCATATGTTGAAACAGAGATGTATAAAAGCTATGTGAAGCTATGAATACATTTGGAATACGTACAAACAACAGTCAGAAGAAAAGGTTAAATTTAAATAATTCTTCACTGCAGCAAAGTCACCCCCAACTCTCAATAACACCTTTCAGCAAAAGACTTTTGCATGAAGTTCTACAATGACGAGTTTTAATTTCATCTTGCATTTATAGTTTGATTTAGTTGATTTAGTCTCAGCTAGTCTCTTAACGTTTAGCAACACAACTTCACCTCATTTTTGCATTTGTCCTCTAAAATAAATGTGTCCTTTTCTCTTCAATCCCTCCTGTTCATAGGGGGGTCCTTTTTTTCATCCAAAAAAAAAAAAAAAAAAAAGAAGCAGCAAGCAGAAGTGATTTCCCTTTCACAGAGGGTCTGGGCAGCCAAACTCCTGAAGAGCAGCTTAAGAGATCACATCCTAAATTACAGTCACTGCTACAGAATTTAGTGAACTGATAATTATGATGGCAAGTGTTTTCAGGAAGCAGTCTAAGCTTGTTAGTCTATTTTGTCAGATTCAAACCTGTATTTAAATTTTTTTATAACATATTGACTTTTCAGTGTCAGTTTTTTTCCAAGTAGTATCAAATACAGATGACTTTTCACCCTAGAATTTTTTGGTTAATTCCAGTGAAGGCAATCTCCCCCTATGAGTAATGTCCTCTCTAAAAAAAATGTAGCCACCTGATCAGTTCACAAATCCACCAGCTCTGTTTTATAGACCCCTCCTGTCCCGACTAATCTGAACTAGTTTCCTTCTCATGGGTGTATTACCAGACATGCAGACTCAGCCACCTCCCTTTGAAACCCAGCACTGTGGATACAACCATTCCATCAGTCTGGTTGATAACTTGGTTGTCAGTTTTGACTTAGAACTCTAGAGCCTCACATTTAAACTCCTTCCAAGACCTGAGATCCACTTTGCTATACATTCATGTCAAATACTTCCCAGTTATGGCAACTGTCTTTCCCTCTACCCTTGACCTTATGCAACCTTATGCAACCTTATTCCCTTTACATTCATGCAAAACACTGCTGTGAAGTCCACTGTCTCAAGTCCAGTCTTTTAGAATGGACCCATGAAATTTCTCCTACTGTGCTCTTCGGTTCCTCCTTTCCACTATGTCAGACATGAGATATTTGTTTTCCCCTATGCTATGATTTCTCTTTCACCACCAGGTCACAATGTCAGTCTTTACAAGCCACTTTTCACATTTCCAGACTACCAGTGTATACTTTCTGTCATAGCACATCACAGGTTTCAGAAGAGTTCTCTGCAAACACCCACAAAGCCACACCAATTACCTTCCTTCTTTCAAGCTCTTTCCAAGGCACCCGTAAAAACTTCTTCCTTCAACATTAAACTACCACGTGCAGATCTTTTCTCTTTGGTTTGCCCCTTCTCCTCCCTTTGCCCACCTCCACAGCTGCTCTGGGTTTGTGCAGTGCTCAGAACAAGGCAGCTGTGTCCTGTGATCACAGCTCCCACAGGCTGAAGGGATACTGAAAAAAAATATTCAACAAATATAAAATCTATATGAAAGATAAGGTAAGGGGGGAAACCTCTTCCTCACGCTGTTACAACACTTGACATTAAGACAACAAGGAAAAATGTTAACTTATGCTGTCATGCAAATGCTAGAAATTCAAAAAAATAAGAGTAATTAATCAACCTCTACACTACACCCCTCAAAGTCCTGTGTACGCCAGTCTTTTCCTGCTTTCTTCTCTGTTCCATAAGTAGCTGAGACTTGAAATGATAATGCATGTTCATCTTTTTGAGCCTTGCAGATATCTCATCACCACAGCGTTCCCCAAGTAATGAAACACAGACATTAATTCAGCATGTTACTACCTCCCCCAGTCTGTCCAGAGGCAGAAAGCAAAACTGCAGAAGTTCTGCAGCCTATATAATTTACAAGATGGTCTTAAATTAAAAAAAAAAAATAAAAAGCCTATCTTAATAACAAGTGCAAGATCTGATGTCTGAGAAATATATTCAAGTCTGCTTCAAAATGTTGGCATTTTCAAGACAAGACCATTTAAAGGGCATAACCTAATGAATCATTAGCACCAAAGCCCATCTAAATTAAAACTATAATAAGATGCTTTTAGAATCATCACCTCCCTTTTTTTTCTCTCCACCCTTGTTATTTCACTTTCAGAGAGTATCCAGAAGTACATTTACTTAAATGTGCTCTTAAAAAGGGTTCATTCTGATAGATTTGATGGACTCCATTTCTCTTCTGTCACAGGAAATAAATTGGACCTGGTGTTTTTTAAAAAGAAAATGTGTCAGATCAGGTTCTTATTCTCAATGGAAGGGGAAAGACATTTCCTCATTATCAGGGTCTGCCCTAATTTCAGATTAAGTTTTACATGATATGCATGAATTCATATATTTACATTCTTTCTACAGGTGTCTACGTATTTATTCACACATTTAAGTTTTGGGGGTTTTTATGAGAAATAATCCAAAATAGGTTCTCATCATGATTATATCCAGGTTCTATAATATCCAGTGGCATTTAGGAAATGGCCAAGGGGAGAAAAAATCAACCAAAACAACAACAAACGGAAGTCCCACAAATATAAACAACTCTCTACTAGCTGAAACTCAAATATTTGAGCTCTGGCTGGCCTCAACTCTGGTCCAGCCTGCCTCTGTGGACACAGGAAAAGCCACAGTTCTCAAATTCTTAGGGAATCACAGGGAAGAAGACTTGACCCTACAGCGAGTTTTGATCTGAAAAGGAAGAGGCATCATTTTAGACTCTGAAACCTTTCCTCAACTTTGTGTGCAACCCCTCCACAGCAAGGGACAGAAGCTGCTCTCCAGTGTCACGCAGTATAATTTAGCATGATGGAACTGCAAATTATTCTTTTCTGAATAAGCTCACACTCTAAATTCATTATATTTGGGGTTTCTCATATTCTCTTCCTCTACCACCACCCTCCCCCCTAAAAACCAGTATCTCTTTAAACTGCTTCCTAAAACACAAGTATTTCATGCTGAAGGACAAAGCCTAAGAGACAGTTCTTGGGAAGTTTACTTGTAAAATCTTGACAGCTTACCTGAATAAATTTCCTTATGTGATTCTCTGCAAATTAGTTCTCTTTAATTTAATCACCCTGTGCCTTTTTTTTTCCACACAGACAATTTGTGGGACTTTTTATATTTGAGTCACAGATGTCTGCAAAGGTGAAATAAAGCTAATCCAGGAACAGAATAAGCAGAAAAAAAAAAAAGAAAGAAGCCCTAAATGTTTGAGGTCACATATCAAACATAGATATAATTTAAAAGAACATTAAATATCTATAATGGTTGAATCGGCAAAGCAGCAATCTGAATTTCTCACCCTGCTACCAGTGCTTAAGGATGAAAACATCTGAGGTTTGGATTCAGCCTGTATTTGAGGTGGGGTGGGAAAATAAGAAAAAAAAAAAAAAGGCCAATTTAGGAGTTCCTAAGTAATTCTGGAGTTCCTAAGTCATTTAGTTGCTTCCAGAAAGCCCACCCACATGGACAAACATGAAAATGAGCACCTATAGTTTGGATGCTATGTACACCCACTTCACCAGACTGTTGTTAGTCATTTCTAGTAAAGTCTCCATTGCACGACTCAGCATATGAGCCCAAATATTATATTTTGTTCTGTTTTCATCTTTATACACATTACTGACAACTGAAAGGAGAAAGATGTGCAAGCTAAATAGAAATACTAATTAAAGGAAAATATTTTCATATTTGTTTTGATTTAAATGGTTTAAGTGGGATGAGCAGAAGCAAAAAAGCTGACTGTATGTGGGAAAGGGAAGAGACAATAAGACTTATTCATGGCAGATATATCATCTATTCATTAAACCAAAAAGTAGTGGATTATGCTTGGTAGGAAACAGTCTCACACTGGCAAAAAGAGGCGGATGGACAGCATCATATTCATATATTCTACTAATTTGTTCATTTTACTGTTGAAAAAAAAAAAGTGTCATAATGAACTCTGATCACTTGGTGATTATTTTCCACTAAGCAGTATCTCACAAATCTGACATATCTGGGGAATGTGGCATTCCACAGTGTACCACATCTCTTAGGATACAAGCTTTCCATCTTTCCAGCTGCCCTGCCAAGGGGTGGGGCTCTTAAGCACTACGAGGCTGCTGTGCCAAGGACTAGCCCTCAGAATTTGGAAGGGCTGATCAGACAGATTTCAGGCAACGCCACAAATCATTTCATATTTCCAAAAAGGTAAGAGAAATTTCATAAAACTGACCTTGCAAGCGAGATCATGAGCCTAAGGAGAGCCCAATTAAATTCAACAGATTCTCTCTGATGTGGCAGCAAAGGGGAAGAAGCACTTAAAGGAAAACTGAATCATAAAATAAAAGATAATCTGTTCACTACACACAATTACAAGGAAGAGTAAATCATTACAAAAAAGACTTAAATATGTAATCTAGTTCATTCATTTTTCTCCCAAGTATAAACAAAATGTCTTTATCCCAAAGTTTTGAGGGCTTATAACTAATTAAAAATATTCATAACAAACAAAATTACTTGCTCAGTCCAAATAACTCCCTGCCCACATAAATCAAATCAACCCAGAATCACAAAAAAAAATTCCCAGCTTGCCTCATGCTCTTCAACCCTCAGCAAAAGCTCAGCAAAAAATAGCTCTGCAGCATGTTCTGAAAGTTAAATTTGGGCTATTTTGGACCTCAGGGAGAATAAATTCTGAAATCAAAGAATCTTCATGGAAACCCCCTATCACCATTTCCTTTCTATTAAGTGAGAAGCTCGATCATTTATGCATCTCTGCAGATGATATGTATGGTAATACACAGATACCTAAAAAATACCCTGTTAAAAAGACCAGCTGAGATAATTTTCAATAACTTTCACTCAGTTTTGAACAGCAAAGAGCAGAGGTATAACATCCTACAGACAGGTAGTCACAGTGTGCAGTAGAATCAGTGTCTGAATCATTTTAAGGTGTAGGTCACAGACATTTTGCATACATCCGAGCCTCAAAGTGGAAAAGGTGCAGATAGGTCTTAGCTGTCGTCTTTTAGCTATGAAAGACTGAAGAACACCTTTTGGCTTCAGATGGGTACTGGGTCAGATTTTTTCAGTGTTCTTAGGATCCAAGGAAATTGGTACAATGTTCAAATCCCCATCCTGCGAGAAGCACATTTAATGATCTCTCCAAGGAGGAATTTTGAGAAGTCCAGATTAAAACAAGTCCAAGCCCCCTGCTTGGACCCCCCGATTCTGTGTTATTTCTCAACACACCTTCCAGGTTGAGAACTTGTTTGTTTTTTTCTCTCGGCTTACTCTCACCACTGTCACTCCTGCCTGGGCTGAATCTTCACTATTGTCTTCCACCCACTTGTTTCAAACACTCACTAAGATCATATGAAATGGGGAGAAAAACTTGTATGTTACTGGATTTTGTGCTACTTGTAGTAACTGATTTGCTTATGACAGCGAATAAAAGAGTGTGCAAAATCCAGATTAAACATACAGGTCAATCTACCTTAGATTCAACAAGTTAACCTGGCTACATATATTTTGTACCTTGGTGTGGCGTAGTTGACTAATACAAAATCCACCTTTCACAGCCAGAACATAACCTCAGGTTGCCTACCAAAGTCTAGACAATTGAAAATGTATCAGCTTTCATAAACTTCTGGAAATAATCCAATTTTGTTATTAACAAAAGTCATAAAACTAGTATCAGACTGCCAAGATGCCAAACATCAAAGTGTAAGAAAAGTGGACATTTCCTAGTGTTTTCAACTCTTTGCTCTCAAACGTTTTAGTGATGAAAAGCATGGTTTCTCTAATCATCGTCCAACATCCTGCAATAAGCAAAGTAACTTTCAGAGCTATTTACATTGAGAAAAGTAAAAAAAAAAAAAAAGAAACCTGCTTATTAGCTTAATATATACTTGTACTTGCAGTGCACCAGAGAAGAGTCAAAACCATAAAATTAGACTTCAAACTTTGCCAAGGACAGAGGGAGCTCACAGCCACAGTTCAAAATGAGAAATATTTAATTATGCAGAAACTAATTAATATTAGAATTACAGCCTTTTCCTTATGTAGGTCTTAATCCACACTTTGTCCACCTCTTACTCTGAAGCTCTTGTTCAAACAAACACCTGCAGGCTCTCCTTAAAATTTCATGTTCCAAGAAGATCTTTATACGGTGACCTTATTCTGATTATCACTCCACAGTTTTACCCGTCCCATTTGTTCCTGAGCAAAAGGCATTTAAAATTCCAGAGAAGCTTCACAAACTTCACATGTTACTGACAGTGAACTCCAGGTTTCTGAAGATCTTTATGATATATCATGCCATGGGAGCTGAAGATGTACAGCTTCAGAAGTTTGAATAGAGACAAACCCTCTGAAATTCAGTGGCAGAGGCACAGTGGAATGCCCAGTCCCACTCCTGTGCCCAGAAAAACAGACTCTGATGGCGAGCACAAAACCCAAAACCCTCTCATGTCGCTCAAAGGTGTGGACAGTAGCAGACTGGAGATTTTGCAAATATCTACATGGTTGCTAAAAGTGGCAGAGGTGGAGGTTCAGCAGAAAGACTGCTCCCCACCTTGGCTCTTTACCTAAAAGTGCATAGCCCCAGTTTTTTTGGGGTTATTTAATATTGTATGCCTAAAATTGACACATGAATTATTATCTAAGTGCCTTAGTTAGCAGACTCACTCTCAAAGAGGAAAAAAATGCTATGAATGCAGCAGATCTAAGAAGTCAAGATCACCAGTTCAGGGCTGTGAACAATGAAACAGCCACAGCACTACACACCAGTTTCTGGGTGTCTATAATTTAAAGGTACCTAATGCACTCTATTTTAAACTTCTGTTTTCAGTTGTTTCTAGTTTTGCCAGACTCTCAGAATCTGCACTGAAATTTTCTATAGCAGAAGTCTGCCTCGGGCTTCCCTTCCTCCCCTTTTGTTTTCCAAGTTTCAGCTAAAACTGCTTAGCTATTTCTGAGAACAAAGAACTGGGAGAAAAACATGTTGTTTTGTCCTTTGTTAAAAAAAGAGAAGTAAAAAATCCTCACTGCGAATCTCTGCTGTCTCCCTCTTTTGAGTGGGACGTAAAAGGTCACATAAAAAAATCACCCTCATGCTAGGGATATGAGTTCTTATATCCCTATGAAAAGCTGCCCAAATTTGGCAAAGTTAAGAGCCTCCCAGGGATTCTGGTTCATATGCATCAGTAGAGACTTCAGAGTTTAACTTTTATATTTTCCCAAGATTCAGCTGCCACTTAAACGCTCTAATCCTTTCCCTGTTCTTCCTCCTGCCGTCTGCCTGGGCTGCCCTGTGGCCATGCCCATGGCCTGAGAGCAAACTTTCGGTGTTTCTCACCTATCCCCACCCAGGCACCCCAGAAGCTCTTACAGGAGGGGCTTCAAAGCCCTTCTGTGCCCCTTAGCTCAGTGTTTCAGGGGGAGAAAATAAAATGAAATGGAGAAAAGAGCTGCGGGACATAAAAGTAAAGTAGCAAATCATCACCAAGAGACAGCTAGGTGAGCTGAGGAGGAGGGAGACCGCAGTCAGAGGAGAGGAAAAGAGCTACATAAGAGAAAAATGCAAGGAGGACAATGGTACAAGCAAAATTTAGGAGTCCCACATTGTTTCCAACAAGTGGAACTATCAGGAAAGTGGACATCACATTGCTGGCTGTGTCACTGGCAGAGGCACTAACACTGTTCTGGTCTATGGCCCAGAGACTCAAGGTTGCTTTAAACAATCTTAAAGCCCATGTGATTTACTACTTTAGATTTTTTTTTCCAAATGAGGAGCTATATTAAAAATATTTGTGAAGAAAAGCCAGGTCTACTGGTATTCCACACAGGAAATACCAGCATTATTGCATTTACATGCAACTTCAATTTACTTCCCTTATGAATACAAATCATGATACTGCTTTTAGCTTTTAATAACACAATCACCTGTCTCATTTACTGCATGAGAGAAACTACCTTGGGAAAAAAAACTTTAACTATACGGTGGAAAAGGCTAGCATTCTATAGGACCTATACTTTATACTTTACTAGAGATGTAAATCAATTAACATAAGGTATCACAGAAAGAAAAACAAGAATAGTTCTCTGGTCAAAGCATACGATTTTTATAGTTGAAAAATAAAGAGGATTCTATCTCTTTTATTCCTTTTTACACTTACCAACCCTGTGCTCTTTGTTTGTGAATTCCTGATGCAAGGCACCTGGGGTCAGGTTGGCAAAGGTGCCAAGTACTCCCACCTGAAATGAATAGGAACTGTGCTTTCAGCATACAAAGAATCGTGAGATACCAAACGTTTAAAAAAGGAATTGTGAAATATTAGCTGCCCAAAGTGGGTAGGCTTTGTTGAAAGCTGCATTGTCAGTGGTTTAGCTTTCTCTTTCTGAGGTGGGATGAATCCCTCTCCCTCACAAGAATTTTGAAGTACCGAATTGATCTTTCTTTGTGAATGACTTGCATACTTAGGTAAGCATACAGGGAGGAAAGAAACAAAACGTGGGTTTGTATTAATTCTGGAGTTTGAAGGTGCCATCTTGTATAAGGCCTAAAACTGAAGAAATTGAATGTTTCATAACTGAATGACACCTTGTTCCCTGTTTGTACTAGTGGTGTATGTTCTTACTTTAGAACTGTGCTACAGCACATTTTTACTAGGATATACATCAATCTTGTATAGAAATCCCATTTTTCTTAACTGTCAACTTGGGATTTTCTAATTCTGATCTCTTTCCTCTGCTACTCTTCATATTCTCTTACCCAAGAATCTTGTTGACTCTTCATGAAGTGTCTTAGTCCATGGGAGAAATCATGCATGGTCATGCATAGGATACTTTTCGAAGCAGTTGTCATAGAGACCCCCCCCTACAATAAGATGAAAATTAGGCATAGCTCTTTCTCTACTAGGGTACCAGGTGCCCACAAAAATGGTAATTTTCAGAAATTAATCAATAAATATAGCTAATTATTGGCAAATAGCCTCGAGCCATCCCAGTTTCTAGGCCTCTGATCTTCCTGTAACTCGTACATTAGGCAGGGTCAGGCTTGGATCAGTACTTAACTGCGAATCCCCTGGGAAAAGCTTGGGAGCTCCAGGCTGCACTAGTGGTGCCAAGACAGTCCCCTGAAAGGATATTTTATAAAAGTGACATAACCCTTATATTTGGCCCCCATTACAGCTAAGTAATCCCAGACTGTTTCCTTTCTGCAGAGGGAACAAGCGGAGGTGTGAGTTGCAGTGCTCCTACCAAGTCCTCAAGGGACTCTGCTCAGCCTCCTGCAGACGTGGTTTCTCAAACCACAACACCTTGGGCACCAAGAAGATCCTCAAACACCCCTTCTGTCTGTCAGAGTCCTAGATTTTGGCAACTTTGTTCTAGCTGGTGGCTTTTGTGTGTCTGCTAAAATTCTGAGGCTGGGCATTAGTAGCTAAATTTTCTCAGCTAAGGAGTCTGTGAAACTTGCAGATGCCAGTCTTGATCCTGCACTGAAGAGAACCTGAAATTACTGAAGAAGAGGGATTCATTGACTGCTTAGTTCAGAGCTGCGGGCTCCACTTGTTGGTAGGGTTCAGAAAGACTCGGAGAGATGCAAAAAAAAGGCAGAAATTCGCAATGTTTGTTGGGAAGGAGGCTGCTGAAGGTGAGATGTAGTTAAAGATGATGTGGACACTTGACGTATGTACCCATTACTTCAGCAATTAAAAGAAGTGAAAGTTGGAAATGGCATTCTGTAACAGTAACCCAAACCCTGGAAAAAAGTGACAAACTGACAAACTAGACACAGACCCCGTAGAGACTTACAGAGCTTTTTAACTCCACATTCTCTGTGTATTCCCATTGACCTCTAGAGCCTAG
>NW_020884873.1:464539-620535 GCF_003945725.1 Corapipo altera | reverse complement strand
CCGGGGCCGGGGCCGGGGCCGGGCCGTGCCTCCCTCGCCGAGCGCCGCGCCGGGGGCACCGCCGAGAGCGGCCCCTCCGCGCTGCCGGCAGCGCGCAAAGAGGTGAGCGCCGGGCGGGGGCTTTTCCGCGGGTGCGGGGAGAAGGGAGGAGCCGGGAGGTGGTGGAGGGGCGTGAGGAGAGGGTACCGTGAAGCGGGCAGATGCGGCGCCGGGGGGGCGCGGTGCCCGCAGGGGTGGCGGAGCCGGGCAGCGCCGGTGGCCGCAGCCGCGGGAGCCGCCCTGCGCCGGGCGGGCGGCACCTGCCGGGACCGCCCGGAGTTACGGGGCAGGCGGTGATGAGTCAATATCTGCACAGACGTGTAAAACAGACCTGCGGGGCAGCAGCTCGTGCCGCAGGCGGCGGTGCGGGGTCAGGGACCGGCGGGCGACGGGAGGCGGCAAACACCGGTGTTCTTCTCTCTCTGTCCCCTCCGCCCATCCCGCTGCGTCCTGAAACAGTTCGTGCTTCTAACTGTCCATGCAGAGTGAGAGTGATCTGATAATTAGGCTTAGGCAAAAGGAATCAGGAGCGCTACGACGTCAGACATGAATCCGGACCCTTCTCGATGTAAAGTGTCTTTACTCTTTCTTTTTGCAAGCTTTTTTTTTTTTTTTTTTTTTGAATAGGAAAAAGCCTCAGGCTTTTATTTCAAGAAACATGTTTGAAATGTGTTTTGCTGTAGAGCAGGTAATGCTGACATAGTGAGCTTCCTACGTCACTGTTAGAATTTATGGCTAAAGTGGGTACTTCAGCACAGCAGCAAACCTTCACAACACGTTGCATTCACAGGTAAAGTTCTACCCTGTTTTAAAAGTAGAGTGAATTTTTGATGTTTAAGTCAGAGCTGAGGGTCATCATCATCATCTGAGTTGCCATTTTTTCCCTCAAGATCTTAAAACGTTCTACAGTGACACGTATGGTTATGTATTTTACTGTCCAGATTGGAGAAATCAAATCAAAGAGATGTGTCAGGTGACTTGCTCAAAGTAATGCAGCGAAACTGTGAACATAGATAATTCCCATACAGCCTGTTAAAGGTACATTACCAGCAATTCTGGCATTCTTTCGCTAACCCCGTGCTTTGCTGAACATTTATGTGTGAGCACTAGTGAACTTCCTGGGTACAGATTTGCTTAGTACAATGGGCAAGGTACGAGTGCTTAGAGGTTTTTAAGCAACTGCAGCTGAGTAATGGAAACCTTTTTCGGAACTGGAGGGCTCAGGGAAAGATTAGCTATCTGCAGGAGCTACTGGTGAGCGCTCACAGCTATTAAATAATATTCTACAAAAAGTAATTCATTGCAGTTGAGTCAAATACAGTAAATATATGCAATTGCAACTGAAAGAAAGAATAAGGAGCCTTGTAAGGCAGGCACTCTGCCTTGTTGAGTACCTTTTGCAATATTACAGTGCCAGCATGAAGCAAACAGCAGTAGCCAGAAAGCTGAAGGTAGGTTTTGCACAAACAGTGCCAAATATGTCAGTGGTGTTACTGCAATGTTTAAAGCAGGAACGGAGCATCGATTATCGTGACTATTTAAAAAAAGCGAAAAGGGAAGGGGGCGGGGGAAAGGGAGAGCCTGGCTCCTTGCAGTTCCATCCTTGTGGTATTCTTCCCCAGGCTCTGCATTGACGTCACAATGACACAGTGAAGCCAAACACAGGAGCTGGGAACAGTTCTTCTGCTTCACTTTTGATAACTGAGTGAGTTTGCCACCACCCCATTCCTTCCAGCATGGCTAAGAGTGCAGAAGTGAAGTTGGCGATCTTTGGTCGGGCTGGTGTGGGCAAGTCAGGTATGTTTGTCTTCTGCTTTTTTCTTCTGCTTGTCAACAGGCAACTTTTTCCTCCCTCTGTGCAGACAAACTCTTTGTACAAAAGGATATCTGTGATCTTATTCTTGTTAGGGCAGTCAGGATGAGGCCAGGAATTCTCTCTTCCTGGCCTCTTATGCTATTTTCTCCAGGTTCTCCAGAATAAAAATACTTTTATCACTTTTTAAGAAAAAGCCCAGCAACAAACAAACTTCCCAACCCAAATCAAACCCAGTTCTCATGAAGTAAGTGGCAACATTCCTCTTTTCCAGTGGAACAGAATTAATAATATTCAGTTTATCTCTTCATAGCTTGTGCTAGATGAAAGCATTTATATTATGGTCCCTCTCCCCTAAGATCAGATCCTTTTTTAAATATCACATTACTTCTGTAATAGTTGTAATTCTGGTTGATTTCCACAGGAATTTTAGACTCAACAACTCAAAGAATTTTTGTTCTCAGTGCTCTCCTGGTTTTACGTATTTACCAGGAAGCCAAGAAAATACGATGTGTTAAGTTTGGATTTGTAGAGATCTTTTGAGAAATAAACATAGTCTGGTGAGTTCATATGGTAGAAACACAAGGGGGAGGCATAAATGTTAAAAATCCATTTCTACAGACAGCCTTTCCTTCGACGAGATAAGGAGTGTAATATGAGAGTTGCAAGCTCCCTCAGGTATTTCGGTGGTGTTGCATTAACTTGACAGCTCCATGACCACTCTAACATATCCTTGCCCCACAGGGATGAGGAAATAAGGAGACTTAGTCTAATAATGCTCCTGTGCCAGTTTGGGAACTGTAAGATACTGTTTATTCTAGGAAAAAGTCTGCACAAGAGAAGCCAGGAGATAATGATGTACTGGTAAGAGCATTAGGCTAGACTCAGCTGCTATCAACCATCTCCAGTTCCCCAAAGTGACTTTATATTAGACATGCCAAGATTCTGTCCCATAAATGTATTATTGTTTCACTAACTCCAGAATGGGTTGTTTATAAAAGCACGTTTACCCAGAAGGTATTTTACCAGAACACTGTCAGTGAAGTAGCTCTGTCCGCCTTCACGAAAAAAGGCGTATGTGAGGCAGAACTTCTTGGAGACTAAATTACTTATTCAAAGACAATGCAGATTAAATTCTACCTTTTTGAATAGAATACCTGAGGGAATTCTGATAATATACTGGGATAAATTTAAACTATTCCTTTTTCCCTGCTGTGTTCACCCCACCCCTCTTTTGTATTTGTATTTCACTGTCATGTCTAAGTTTTGTAAATAACTTCAGTGGTTCTCCTTTTGGTTTATCTTACATTTAGTTGATGGTTTCTGTGGTTGTCCAGTCTTTTGACTGGATTGAAAATAATGCAAAAGAATGCTGAAGTATTTGCAGGAAACTTGAAACACTAAAAAAGAGTCCCCTTACCCTGGTATTCCTAATAGTTTGAGAACTTGTCTTTAAAAACTACAAAACTACCTGTTAAGTGCTCAGTTAAAGTACTACACCAGCATAGGATCAACAAGAGCCTTTTTTTACCTGTTGCATCCTTTTTGTAGATTTCAATATACTAGGATTTTGTGGTAAAAATGTTTTCCTGTGGTCCTGGAACCGGGTGGGAGATAAAAGAAATGAAAAGCCATTAAAAACATCCTAGTCCTTCAGAATCCTCCTCCTCTTTCCTTTTTTTTCCACTTGACATGCAAGGAAATATTACATAAAATATGACTAAGGTCCCCTCTTTTGACTGTGACCACGGATGTGAATCTGTGTGGAAATGAAGGCACAAATAAGTGGGCAAGAACAACAAGGTGAATTTAAGGGGGTGGAGCACTATCAGCTACCTCGACAGAGCGCCAGCTGTGCCTCCCAGATTCTCCAGCTTGCTTATGAAAACCCCTCTTGTACATTCCCATAAAAGGATCCAGTTTCAACAGCTCAGGCAACTCCAGAGAAATAAGTGTGTCTGTGTATCTGTGTGTGTGTGTGTGAGGGGGGTGGTGTCTGAAAATACCTATTTGCCTGTAGCCAACAGTAACAGTAGTGGGAGCTATGAAAGTGCTAAAAGCAGAACTGGACACAAAGTAATCTCCAGATAGCTGGGTCTGATTGATAATACCCTGCTAGATTAGTGTTGATACTCTCTTTTTTTTTTTTTTTTTTTTTGGTGTAACTGTGTAGTTCCCTATTCCTGTGACCAGTTTGTAATGCATTGTTGAGGCAGGATCCTGTGACCATAGCTTACTGGAACAGACTTGGCCAGACAGCTGAAAGATAAGCCAGACTCTGGAAGCAAGAACATGAGGCAGAATGCTGGAGCACACCAGATATGTGCAATGAAAAGGAGATGTTGGGTGATAAATAAGGCCACTATAATTGCCAGAAAATCATGCCAAAATATGGTCACTGGCTTGCTTTCTTGGCTTATCTTCGTTTGCTGAGGAAGAGCCAGGAATTAGGTCCTTAATCTCTAAGTGGCTTCACCACCTGACAGCGTCTGTGGAGTTACAGACACAGCTCTTCTTCCACTTCCTGACTGAGACTTTGGATGAGTGAGTCAAAGCATCTATGAAGAAAGAAGTGTTGTACTTCAGGACATGTGGAGGATTAAAGCTGTCCCTCCTACACTATGAAGGTCATTAGACCTGTTACCATTACTGAGAGCTGAGGAACATCCTAATCTCATCAATGCTAGACATCTGTTTAAAGGGGTGCAAGATTCCTTGTTCTGCAAAGTAGTCCCTTCCAAGACTCTTTCAGACATGAGGTGAACACTGTTCACAAATCTGAGTAGTAATAATAGGATCTCAAAAGAGTTAAAGCCAAGGAAGATAAAACTTTTCTTCACTTTCTTGCTGCTTATAAGTTTCCACAGTTCAAAGGTTTAAAAAACAAACAGGAGCCAATGGCAAGTGTGAGTGTCAGGTTTTCACTGTTCTCCTTCCTTGCCTTGTCTCCTCCTGCCTGCTGGGGAAGGCCAGCAGAATGGCTTATTGATTACCTGACCTGGTTTGGTTTTTTACTTAATGTAGACCTAAACCTTTCAAATAGAAAAAAAGGAGCAAATCAACTCAGAAAGGGGCACACAAGAGTGGCCCTATGTAGTTACACTGAGTAATGGGCAAACTCATCAGATATGAGCATCCCAACCTGTGAACTAGATGCTCCTCCATTCACCCAGTTCTTAATGTATTAAAGTTGCATAAACGTTGCTTTAAACTAACTGAAAAAAAGCAGGTGAGGAGCTCTGCCTGAACCAAGGAGGATTTTGCAGCTGCTTCACTCGGGAAGAGGAGGAAATACTCTGTGGGTGGGAAGGTAGATTGCTAAGCCCTACTATAGATAACAGGGCTGTACCTCCTAATCTGGGCTAGAGTCAAGTGGCACTGAGGAGGAGAGAGCTTTTAAAGTCTTTTTCTTTATGCCCAAGAGGAGCTTGGATGGAGCGGAGAATTAAAGTTGAAGTTAATTACTTAAACATTGCTGTTTAAATTGTTCTTCTGCTGGATCCTACAGCTTCATTCCTATGGTAACAAAAATTAGAATTTCCTAAATAGCTCCTTGTAAAATTACAGTAGTAGCAATTAATAAAGACTCGAAGCCCTTGTTCTTCCATGTTATTATAAGGTACAGTATGTACCCAGAAAGCTAAAGAGGAGTGAAAATCTATGAATCAGGAGCAGAAAAATAGGGCATATACTGCATAACACTGCATGGCTGATGCTTTTCCACCTCGTAACTCAGTTGACTATGAATGCTCAAAATACATCTGCTTAAGAGCTTTTATATTTTGGCCAAAAAAGAGACAACGTCCAGCTGCAGCGTGAGCTAACCAACCTGCCTTTTTGCTGGGTGTGTACCAGGCTGACTACTATGGTTTGCCCAGCCATAGGCAAACACAGTTCTCATGTGTCTGGACAGGCCATGCAGCTACACACGTGATATGGGACATGGAAGTTTGTGTGGGTTCTACTGGTGTTTAAGCAACAGGGAAGATCCTAAAGACCCCACAGGCTTCCCCCAGTAAACGTGCCAGGTATGCAAATCACTTGCTTATGCAATCAGATACATGAGGCACAGGGCTGTTGTCACCTTTCTATCCTGCAAGAGCTCAGATGCTTGCATTTGGGCAAAAGGGTGACCAGTAAAGGGGCTTTAATAAGTATGATATGGCAAAGAGCCTGTCCCATCACAGAAATTAAGATCTCACCAACTCCAGTCATTTTAGTGTCACAGTTGGGAAAGCTGTGAGCAAACATATATTTGTATCTGTTGGCTTATGCTGTTTTCACTGACTAACCCAGGATGAAAGTTTTGCAAGTTCCTACAGAACAAATTCAAGCAGGAGCCAAGCCAGAGAGGCCTTCAACAAATCTGTGGGGTTTTTTTGTTATTTGGTGATATGTTTGAGACATACTATCAGGGATCACTTCCTAATTGCAAGGTCTGGGCATGTGGGGAACAGAACTGAATTCAGTGTCACCCCACCCCCATTCAAAAAATCGTGTGGGTTACTGGGAAAGAAGCCCAAAGTGATTTTTCTACTTCACAAAATCCCTGCTCATATATTTTCCCCAACTAATTTCATTTCAGGGACTTTTGGGGAGGAAACATGAGTTATTAAGGAGCGATTAGTTATCAAACTCACAACTCTGCTAGTAAGGCAAGGAAAGCTACCACATGAGCTTCAAAGTCTGTGCTATAACAGTTGATGTATCAAAGGAGAATTACTGTAATAAGGTGTCTCTGAAATCCAGAAATGTGGCTGGAAAGAGACTCTGGATTTTCTGTTGTGGGTTTTGGTTTTTTTCCTTATGCTAGTGGAATAGATCAGTAGCCTTTTTTTCCTTTGTTCTTAAGAGTGGCAGTGACAACCAGATGCTTAAGTGATAATTCAGTGATCAGGTTTAACACCCACTGTATTAATTGTCCTGTATTATTTTGCTAGTAAAGTACTCATTAAACACTCCCACTTTTTGCACCCTCTGGTTTTACACTCTTCAACCAGCCCCAGGTTTTTGAAGGTGCTGTGCATGTACATGTGTGTGTACATGTACTAGTAGAAATGTAACAGTAATTAGTTCACTAATTTTGAGACTATTTCTTCGTCAGCAAGAATGCAAATATGTCCTGCTGGAGCAGGTAATATTCCAAGCAACCAGTTGCATTAACATGACCTTTCCATGCTCCTGTCCAGTGGATGATGCTGATTCTTTTATAGAGAGTGAGCCTTGGGTTTATGGATCAATGAAATAAATTACTGTCACCCATGAATATGTCTCCATGCTGACAAGGAGAGGGGCTGCTGATGTAATGACCCCAAGACATGCAGTTTTGGGGCCAGGCAGGGTGTACATAGCCAAGTGCAGGGCCCTACTGTGATCAGCAGTACCTGTTGACCCCACTCACATGCTGCTTGAAAAAGCCCCACTGTCCTTACCACACAGACACAAGCTTTTTAGTCAACAGTCTTTCCTGGACTTTCTCAAACTGCATTTGTTGATTCTTGTCGTGCTAGAACTAAAGAGAAGGAACACCAGGAACTTGGGCTAAAGTTTGCTCTGAGTGGCAAGACTGTCTGCTTGTATCTGTTACCTCCTCCCTTTCCTCTGCTTGTTTGCCTGTCCATGGTTCATTATAGCCTTGCCTGTGGTGTAGAAAGCATTCATGCTCTGCTCGGTGTTAGATCTTCCTTCTGCCTAACCATGAAATAATAAAAAGGCAGAATTTCTCTAACCAAATGCCAACATTGTTCATTCAAGCATCACTACCTCCCCTGTTCCATCTCATTTAACTACATGTGACATCAGCTCTACCTGTGTCCCCTCTGTGCAGCTGGTGGCAGCTGTTAGAGCTAAGACTAGTCCTGCTGTTCCTTGTTTCTGTTTAGGTTGAGCTAAATATAGCCTGCTGTTTGATTACCGGGAAAGGAATGCCAGGATTCAAGATTTATGTCTGCAGCACAAGTTTTTCTCTAGGCCTGTGCCTAGCCACCCCCTGCAGCTCTTGCTTTGATGAGATAGCCATCCTGCTCACTTCTGTCTCCTGTAATTTTGCAAAACACAACTGTAAAGCTTCCTGGTGGAGTCTCAGGAATCCTTGCAGTGTTTTGGTCAGTCTGCTGTTCCCCACCAGGGCACTGCTGTGTCCCAGGCTGCTGACCTTCATGGGTCCTTTCAAAACACCAAGATTTTTATTCTTCCACAAACTTTTTGTTTATCTGGAGTCCCTGCCTACCCCTTGCCTTGCATATTCTTTATGCTCAACTGTCACCCTTGCCTTTCCCCCTGCCTGTTTAGTAAATGTTGCCTAAAGCCTGCATGGTGAAATGGCTTTGTAATTTACACAGACACTTTGTATTTACAGTTGCCTTCCCAACCTCCTCACTTTGTGCTTCCTCCCATCTCTGTTTCTCATCCCCAGCACCTTTGTTCCTCTTTGTCCACACTGTGAGTGCATCGTGCATCATTAAAGGCTCAGTGCACGACATCCAGATGAGCTAATCCTGGCAGCAGTGATGTGATGCAGCAAAGAACAGTCTCTCTGAAGTGGTTCCTACTGTCCTGGAATCCACTCCTGGGTTTGGACTTTGAGGATTTTCCAAGCTTTGACTGCTCCAGGCACTCATTGTGTGAAGCCAGCTTCACACAGGTTAAAAATGGGAAGCAGCGTCTATCTTTATGTAGCTAGCCTTGATCATTACCTATTTTGGCTTTGTGGCAGAGCAGGAGAAACAAGTTATGACTGTATTTCTCAAGCAAGCTTTCTTTTTCTGCATTTGTCATTGTGTCTTTTACATTTACAGAACCCAACAATTCTTAGGTATATGAAAAACTGACACTGTCCTAAAGTAGGAGTATCAATGAAATGCTTTAAGCTTCAGCTGAGCCCTGGTTACAGGGCTGGGAATAGCTGCTGTTGACTGAAGGTGTTTGTACCCTCTCACCACATGCCTGGCAGGCATTCCCAACACTGTGGTGAGCAGGAGAGCAGAGGAATTCTTATAAGATAGCAGTGGGCAAGGAAATTGTGGCTTCCTCATCCATTTGCTGCTTTTATTCCAAGTCTGTTCTTGTTCAGCTTTACTGACAATCTTTTATATACCCTGTGCTGCAGAGGCAGTTACGACTTTGGGTGAAGGCACCCCTCAGCTTTCCTCACCTCTCCACACACAGTTTATGGGGCGCTGCCAGAGCACTCCCCATTGTCATTCCAATAGTTACAGGACTCCCACCTCAGCAGCTCTCAGCCTGGCCTGCTGTTTGAACCCACATTTCTTTCCATTCACAGCCCCTTCCGTTTTCATTGACTCCTGCCTCTTCCTGGAGACAGAAAAATAACTGAGAAGGGAGGTGAACCTTTTTCTATTGACTTTTCATAATTCTGAATGGGAAAAGCCCTTTTTGTGAATGTTTCCCACCGGGTAGAGCGTTTATGCTGCTGGAGTCAATCTGCAGCTGTTACAGTTTCTAATGGGTTTGCCATGTAGGTGTTGGGAAATGCCATAAATTATGGTAGTGACACTGTAGATAACTCATATTCTATGCATACAGGATGAAAAGATGAATGGCAAGACAAGCATGAAACTCTGGGGAAGGAAGTAGTAGATGTACTTAACATATGTGCAGCTTTAAAATGTCATAGAAATTGGCTGGAGTTTCCAGCTGCTTTTCCAGAAATGTTAGACAGTAGCCTGCACACAGGAAAATGAGGGAATATGTTGAAAACATCAAGCCTGGTTTTGAAAGCACGTGAAGCTGCTGACTTTCACTGGTTGTTTTGCTGCTGCCGCCCTGGGGTTGGTAGAAAAGAAGCTGCAGAGGAGCAAGAGCAGAGGCCTGAGGCAGCAATGCATTACCACATGGGAACTGCTTAGATACATAGCTGAAAAGTTTTCAAGCTGGAAGAATGCAACTGGACAATGCATAGGATATACTTCCCCAGGGAGGGAATTTCTTCAGTGCTTGAACAGCACTGTAGCTTTCCAAAAGGCTGAGGGGACAGTGGCCACCACCTACAAGGTGTGCGACTGCAACTGTCCTCAAGCAGCCAGTATGGAAACTGAGGTGAAGGAAGGAAGAGCCTGATAGCCTCAAGTCACCAAGGGAATTGTGACTCAGGCACAACAGTTCCTTTCCATGATTTCTCTCCAGAGCCAGGGCTGCTGAGATCCTGAGAGATGGCTCCCAGGCTGGCAGCAGTTACCCGGCATCTGAGACCCAACCCCTGCCGGCCCTGCGGGATCCTGAGGACCTTTTATGGCTCATGCACTGACATTAATTATTGACAGCAAAATAAAGCACAGAAGTAACATTTATTTTCCTTAAAAAATAAGTTGGTCAATCCTGTCTTTCACTGCTTACCGAGTAGGGCTTAATTTCGTTTTGACCCACAGGACCACAAGCACAAAAGGAGCTTGTCTTTACTTCCTTTCTCCCCTTCATGTGGCTATATTTGCCATCCAACTCTCAGTCTAACTATAATATAATCTATCATAGATTTGCACAGCCCTACTCTAGAGAGCTGCTTTTATCAGTGGCATATCTCTGTGCCTGCCCTGGGAAACAAAAATCCCACTCTCTACAATGGCAGAAGCTGTCAACCATGACCTTTTCCTGACCTACCCAGCAGGACCTGTGCCCCTGAGGAGCTTTGCAAGCAAAGGAGAACTTCAGATCTGACATTCGAAGCAGGAAAGTGCAAGAAAGAATTAGAAGTCAAAAAATCAGAGTGGGCTATTTATTTCTTCACTGCAGAATATATTGAAATATGTTGAAGAGTCACCACAGAAGAATGCAGTATTAGACCCATGGGTAGCAGGAAAAAAAAAACCCAAACAAAAACTCCTCACCAAACCCCATGCTCTGCAAAACGTAGGGCATGGGAGTATGAGTGCCAAAACAAACACCTTGTGTTAACCAACCTCGGTGGCAGCATCTCTGAAGCCAGGCGCTGCTGCTTAACCCAACTGGATTTCTGTGGTTACATACACTGGAGTTGGTTCTGCTCCAGGCTGAATTCCAACATGAAATAATTTAATAGTGATCCACAGCATGAGTTTGTCTGTTAGATCTATTTCCAGGCAAAGTTTCAAAAAGATTTATCTCCAGGTAAGAAAATTTGACCTTTATCTGCAGCGAGCATGGTAGGTCTTGAGATTATCAAGGAGGAGGAGAGCGGTATATCAGTGTTATTATTCACGTGTTTATTTAGAAAAGTATCTTTCAGGGACATGGGGTCTAGCACCTGTTCTGGCAGTGGGTGCCTGTTTACCCCCACTGAGGATCTGGCCAAATAAACTTCTTTACAAAGCCGGGAGTGGGAGGTGGGCTGCCTGCCTTCCACTGCTGTGCAGTGCTCACACACTCACCTTTCCCCTTGCTGCAGGAGGGAGCTGAGAAAATTGCCCTGTTTCCTGACCACAGTCAACAAATTCGCTAAAGCAAGAGGATGGAGAGCTCTTGTAATTCATATCTAGCAAGAGCAACTTCAGATGTGGCCCCTGAGTTCACTCCTGTTTGTTTATGTTTACCTTCCTGATCAAATGACAAGAACAGGAAGCACAGCAATTTTCCCATAAATATGCAAAGGAATAAACCCTGCCTCTGAAGAGCTGTAAGCAGAAAGGTTGAAGACAACAAGAGACAGGCAGCTTAATACAGTAAGCTGTGTCCTGGATAATCAAACATTCATGTACTTGTCCTGTTGACAACTTTGTTACTAAAGAAATAGGCTTGGGCATAGGACTGTGAATAATCCAGCTAGAGACTAGCAAACATAGGTTGGCCACAGATGGAAAACAATCCAAACTGAGCAAGAAGAAACACATGCTTTTGATAACTGAAGAGTGAAAAATGTAAATTCTCCCCATTAAGTGTCAGTGGAGGAAGGTTTCGTTTATGAGCTGTACTAGTAAGACGTGAAAAGTAAATGACACAAATGATAAAAAACAATACAGGCTCATTTTTTGCCTGAAAAGAAGGGACTGACCCAAATGGATGTTTCAGACCCATTTGGAGAGAGAGGTATACTGGTCCTGGAAGCACCAGCTGACCATAACTGATTCTGCCTCACTGAAATAAAAGCAAGCGCAGGCTGAGGCAAGAAAACAAACTATTGCTTTTGATTAATCTTCACTGTCACATGGTAATCTCAACTACATCTCATGCAAGAATACTCTTCTTTTAGTGTTTGGTGTAATTAAACCAGTCTATTTCTCAGCAACCACCACCATGCATGCTCAGTATTACTTTGGTGATTTCTTGGTGAATTTTGTTTGCAGTTTCTGACCTGGCATCTGAAATAACCAAGCCTCTCTTATGAAAACAGACTAACCTCTATTTTAAACATGCTCAGTATGACTGTTTTCTTCATTAATTTTCTATTTAGGATCTAGCATTAAAGAGGCCCCTGAGATTCAACTCAGCACCCCCTGTGGTGGAAATTCACACAGTGCTCAGTTTGTGTTTGGAGGAGTTTGGGAACCTGTACTATAAGAAATACTTGTACTTAGACAAGTCTTATGTATAGTCCTGCAGACTTCTAGGGCTCCACGGAAACGATCGTGCTCTATTTCCACTCCTTCCTGCTTGAAAAGGCAGACACGTTGGATTCACAACTAAGAAAGAAGCTTTGCCTGTTCTGTTTTCCTAGTCTCCCTCTGCAGAATAAACCACCAAAATATACAGGAATTTCTTTACTCTGTTTTGTTTTCATGAAGAACACTCAGTGAAGTTGCCTTTTTCCTAAGTAGTTCTAGCATCTACAAAATATCTGTAAAATGATGTGCAGTTGCTGATGCACACGGTACAATAAGCATCAGCTCAGGAGTTTGGCATCCCTGTAAAGATGAGGCAAGAGATAGTCCATGGAAAATGCAGAAGAACCTTAGAGCAATTTCTTAAGTTCTAACATTTTACAGGTATGAAAAGTATCATGAGCTGCCTGCAGGTCTCCAGATCCAGCTGGACAAAATTTCAGTACCATTAAGACTAATTTCATGTTCGTTTGTATCATGTGTATGTATCATATCTCACCTCACAATAGGTCTGTGCCTGAAAGACTTTTTAATCACCTAAAATAATTTTGCATGGCTCATTTTATAGCATTTCTTCAATTGCTAAACATTTTACTGAATGGTGCTTTCTAATAAGCTGTGAAAATGTTAATACCATCAAGTCAGAGGAACTTTGTTGCACATCAGAGTGCTGCAAATATTACTTTCTGTTCCCAATGCCACAGCACAGACAGGGACTGGCTGCAGATAGAAGCAGGAGACTCAACAGAGGAGGATGACCTTCACAGCCAAGTTAAAACAGTGCACTGCCACCTTGGATCCTACCTTTAGTTTCTGCACAGTAGGTAGCTGACATGCACGTTATTCAGAGAGGCAGGGAAAATATGATGACCAACAGCAGGAGTTGGAACAGGAGTTAGGGAAACATGCTCATGACAAAAACACCTTAAAGCTTGATTGTGAACTGTCATTTTCTGTTCATTCCCATTAATGCTGTTGCTCTTGGCGAAGGTTAAAATGCTTTAGTGTTTTATGGATAACAAGGCAGAGGATGGGAAAAAGTCTTTAGTTTCAAACGTGGGCAGTCTGACTTCGTGTGTCAAAAGTGCTAAATCACTGTGCAATTCCAGGACTTCTCTGTCCACTTTAGCAGGTGACTCTTAAGAATCCAGGGCTCTACACTCCTGTGTCATTCTAAAAGCATATTTCATGTGACATTTCAGAAAACTTTGAACCTCCCGATTGCAAAAGTGCTCTCATCTCAAACTGTTCTCAGAAAAAAGTTTACGGGCCAGTAATGAACAGAGGATGCTCAGTGTACCTCCCGGAGTACTAAACCAGTGAGAGTAGTTTTACACCTGGGTCACTTTGTAAGGCATAGTCCAGTTGCACCTCTGTGGTTTCAGTTTATCCCTGTACATGTCATATGAGGGATAGAATCATAGAATACTTTGGGTTGGAAGGGATGTTTATAGGTCACCTCGTTCAACCACTGTGCGATTAGCAGGGGCATCTTCAGCTCGATCAGGTTGCTCAGAGACCCATGAAACCTGGCCTTGAATGCTTGCAGGGGTGCAGCATCTACCACCTCTCTGGCCAACCTGTACTAGTGTTTCACCACTCTCTTTATAAAAAAATTCTGCCTTATATCTAATCTAAATCAACCCTTGTGTTTATAACCATTACCCCTTGTCATATCGCAACAGGCCCTGCCAAAAAGTTTATCCCCATCTTTCCTATAGCCAGTACTGAAAAAAGCCTTATGGGCTTGGGACACCTTTTAGGACAGGGCAGGAATGTGCAATGAAGGCAATAATACCAACATGTGAACTTCTCATATAACTCAAGGACTTTGATGAAGTACCAAAATGTACCAGAAAAGACCAGACAATTTTGTTACCTTAACACAACATTGTAGACACCACTTCTAAAAAAATATTGTACCATAAAACAAGTTATTTATCACCTTACTGGAGGAAGACTTGCACTATCTGTGTCTCCAGAAGCTGAGTCATAGCAGCTCCTTCAACTCATGCATTTGAAACAAAACACTGTTGCCTAAATATTGTCACACAGGTAGTGCTTTTGATACCATACTTCAATAATAAATAACTGAAGAAGCTGAAGAAGCTGAATGGCATTAATGTGAGATACATGCATGGAATGCCTCTACCATTAGAGCAGTCAGTGCAGAGTTCTCTAGCCTGTTAGTCTCAGCAGTGCAGAACTTGTCCAATTTTAGGTAACTCATGAACTCTCTAGGATTTTATTCCTTATAATTTCCCCAATGACAAACATTTTATGTCCTTACTTGCAAGGGGGTTGGAGTAGATGACTGCAGTAACCCTTTGTGACTTGAAAAATATGATCTCGTTGACCATGAGTATATTAAATTAAGAATTTTTCCCTGGTACTTAGTTGCCTTATTTTTTTTTCCTTGACCTAAAACACTGTTATTAGTCATGATCCTCTCCTCTGGGCCACTTGAACTTTCCTTTTTCTTAGTACACTTTGTATTCTATATATCTGCTTGTTCCTGCACATGGAGCCCCATCTTTATTTTATGAAAGAGATGATTTTCATAATACTGTTATGAAATCTCTTCTAAGAACATTAAGTATTTAAGAAAAAAAATGTAACTTTTTGTATTTGTTTTATTGAACTTACAGCTTTATGGCACTAAGTTGAAGGCATTAGCCGAGTCAATATTTGGACTGTGCTACAGGGGCATTAATGAGAAATTGCAAGTTTTATGCATTTGAACTCATTAAAATTAACAGCACAATTCGTACAACAGTGGTTTATTTGCAAGAATAGGGATTAACAGGAGCATATGGCATAGCAGAATACAGATGCAATTTCTTGTGTAAATTCATATGACAATCAAAACAAGAATTCAGGGTTTTCTGCTGACCTATACTAACATGAATATTTTTGGCTCTGACTGGGATGTAAGATTTGAAGACACACTGGCAAAGAAACTAGGAGCTTGCACAGAGGAGATCCTGCACATATTGGGAAGAAAATCTAGAAATTAGTTTTAGAAAGAAAAATCTAAGTTAATACTCTTAGAAGATGGAAAAGTCACAGAAAGGTGAGCTTTAGTTACAACTCTTCAAAACTAGAGGAAAAATTCACAGGATTATTTTCAAAGCTGAAGAACATTAGTTATGAAAAATTAAAGATTATTAGGTAAATTAATTCAAGGCTCCACAAAATGTTAGACTAAATAACCTTGTACAGTGTCCTGAACAAATGCTTGTGGCCCTCACAAGCAGATAGGAGGTTGACATATAGATAATATTTTATTTCAAGCAATCTGAATTGCAGCTAGTTGGTGCCACTACTTTTGCCCTGTTTTCTCATCCTTAGAGGTGATAATCTGGTAGGAGATTGAAAAAACAGCGGCTTCAAAACACTCACTGAGGGAAGGGTGAGAAGGTCGATGTTTTGGGATATTTTTTAAAAATCTCTAAATTAAGAGTACATTTCATCAGCCTTAGAACTCCAGGGACAATCCACACAGTGATATGCAGCAAGACTTTTCTTTCTCCAGTCCTCCAAAAAAAGCCTGTCTTGGGTCTCTTCTGAATTGCCATCATTACTTAGTTTCCTTAGCAGTATTTCCACAGTAAGAAGCATTGACAGACATCTGGAGGTGAATCCAAAGTCTGGAAATAAATGAAAAAACCTATGTTTATTTCTGTGGACTTTTGAGCAAGGCCATCAAGAGCAGGGTCAGTTCTGACATAAGCTGTGCCCACTGTCCTTCTGTGGGACATTTCCTCCAGGGAGGAAAGCGGGAGTCTGGGGTGTCCCCACACTCAGTGCTAGCAGACCCTCAGAAAGTAATATAATGAATTGAAAGGCAAAATACAGTTTGAAAGCAAGCATTGCAAGGGCAAAACCAGGAAAAGTGTGGTGTGCTATTTCCTCAGTCATAGGTGATGCACTGTTTTGCCTTCAGAATTTGGAGCACTTCCTACAAATTCTTTAAACCACATCAGCCGAAAAAGTTATGGTTCAGACTTCTTTTCCACCCTGGCTTGCAACAACACTAGGCTGCATATAGCACTGCACTAACATGCCCTTGCAGTAGCATGTATTTCACACACTGGACAAAAACCCAAAGGCACTGACACCAAGCCGGTAGCTGTTCCAGGAGTCTAACCCAGACCACTCCATCTCAATCTAGACCATGACTTCTTGGACCAAGGGCTCTCTTCCTGCTGTCTGCATGGTTTGAACTGCTACTGTAAGCATGTTAGGTTTTTCAGTCTCATAATTACAGATGTACCACAACATTCTGTCTTCATCTCCTGGATACAAGGACCCAGCAGCGTGCTTTTTATCACAGGACAATAAAGATATTCCCACAATTACAGAGATTTTTCCGTTCAACAGCAATGTAGTACTTCTACATGAGCCTGGCTCAGACTGCTGAGAGGAGAAAAAAAAAATAGAGGTGATTTGTTAAGAGCTTTGGCAATTAAAATAATGAAGAGACAGTGCTAGTGACTATCACACAACGTGTCAGGATCCCAGGTTCAGTAACAGGAGCTATTTAAATGTGCTACCTCAAAATGCTGACTTGTATAAGCAACTACAGTGTGGCTCCTGCATTTCTTTCTCTCACAAGGATGAGTGTCATCTGTCAGGCTAAGCCTCAGTTTTCAGTCTGGCAGGTGGAGCTGGAAGCACAACTACTTAAAGTAACCTTAAATAGTGGTAGGGTAATACCAGGGTCCTTCTGAGTTTCTTAGGACATTGCCTAGGTTTAATTTTTCAGGCTGGATATTTCTGTACTCGGTGTCTGCTTCAGGCTGCTTTTTTTTTTTTTTTTTTTTTTTCTGGAAGATGTCTGCAGAAGCAATACAGACATTTCTAAGAACAGGGTTAGGAAAAAAAGATAGGTTGTGTCTGTGTTAAAAAATATTCTTGCAGCTACTTTACCCAGGTGTTGTAGTATTATCATTCCCCAAAGCAAGAATACAAAATATGGCAAGAGGGAGGTTAGTAACTCAGCAAGGGTATGCTTTTCCTATGCTTCTGAAAGCATACTTGTGTTTGGTAACAAGCCAGTGCCTCTGGAAATCCTGAGTTGTGTTTTACATGTTGGAGCTGGAAGTTAAATTTTCCTCACAAGTTTATCCTTATGGAAAACATTCCATCTCTGGATACAGGACACTTTATTTTCCAGGAGCCGTGTAAGGAATAAAGGTGGGCACACTGGCCTTCCATTTTCCTTTTTACTGGCACAGAGGTTCTCTGAAGAAGTAGTGAAGTGCATGGGAGACAAAAGTCCAAAGAGATGAAAAGCAAACAGCAATTTAGGATGAAGATTACCTTTCCATTAGTTTATCTGAAACAGATTTGTCTCAGAAGGCAGTTCTAGAAGTTCCCACAGCCTCAGGGATCAGTGGCAAAATTTTGACCTCATCTGACATCCAAGCCTCTGCACATCAGTGTGAACCTTTCTCTCTTCAGCCTTTGATGGAGCTTTTTGCACTCTGTATCTTTTTTACATCAAGTGCAACTAGAAATAAAGAATTAATCCAACTCACCCATTTAGAGACGTTTCCCTCAGCCAGTTAAAGACACTTCCCTACTGGGCAGTGTTGCAAAATGTTGGCAAAGGGATATCTCCCTCTTGCTACTGCCTGTTGGCTAGTTACCCTGTGGATAAATGGAGATCTCCTGTCTCAGTGGCTGTCAGGCCAGCCAGTACCTCTCCCAGCACCAAAAAACCCTTAGCCCTCTGCTTTGGTTTATACCTCACTAGTTAGGAGAAAATTTAAGTTAAGTACAGTATCAACATATAGGGAAATGGATATACATGCACACACACAAATATGTCTCTCTCCAATTATCTTTTGGCAGCAGGGGCTTATGGCCTCATATCTTTGAGTAGCCTGGGCAGAGCCTGCAATCCTGCAAAAGTTCTGGTCTTCAAACAAAACAAGGAGTTTATATGGGCTATTTATGAATTGAAGAAACTAAAGTGCTGCTAAAAGAGAAAAGCCTGCCTCTGTAAGACCTCTTCTCAAACACAGGCCACTGAGGGAACATCAGGGTATCGTTTATTTTTCTATTTGGTCTACTGTCCTAGATAGTAGCCATTCCAGAACAGTTACTTTTTCATCAGTTCCTCGTGGCCTTGAGTGATTTTTCCTTTTAGGCTTTTTAGTGGAGGGCTGGAATACTGTGTTCAAGCGAGGACAGTGAGCAGCTTGGGAGGCAGTTCTAACACCCTGAATATGTACAATGCAGCAATAGCTCCAGATACCATTGTCAGTGCATTAAATTAATGCTAAGTGTCCACCTTACTTATAGATAGTTGTCTTAGTTAAATGCCTGTAAGAGTCTTAAAAAAATTAGTGATTCACGCGCCTTCCCCAAGTTTTAGCACTTGCATGGCAGTGAGGAAGCTTTTGTTTATCCTGACTCCAGTTTAGGCTGCCCCAAGTGATGAGTGCAGGGCACTCCATACACTGGCATTTACACCATCTCAACTGTTCAGCTTTGGTGGAATTTTATGACCTGTTTTACTGCAGCGAGAGCAGCACTGTGATCAGTCTCATCTGATGGATCTGCTGGCACCTTACTTTTCACCCCTGATCTAAGGATCTCACCCTCAGAGCTCAACACATTTGCCACCAACATAAGCACCATTTAACACCATTAGTGCAATTTTAACTAGGAAATTTATGTTTAAAGAATGCATGTACTGCATGGAGACACATCACAAATGAGCATTAAATGCACAACAACACTGACATGAGTTTATATTTGGTATTACTTAGCCTAAGTCAGAGCCTTATACACAACTGGATAGCCATTTCTTCCACTGTGTGTTTTCCCCCAAACATAACAAATGAATGAAGTCAGTGTGCTGGAGTTCATCTGCTGCTGAAACAAGCTGGGGGGAAAATAATTCATTTAAGGGCAACTTCAATTTCGTGGTCACTGAGAAAGTGAGTTTAATGCAATTTCTTTTTAAAGTAATTTATCCCCTTCCCTTCAGTTCCCTCCACTTTCTGCTTTGGTGCTGCAATACCAAAACAAGCTGTCTGAATGACATTTGCTGCCTTGTCCAAAACTACCCTGAGGAAAAGTGTGTTATCCCAGTTGAGAATAAGGCCAGTTTTGCAGATTCTTGAAAATCAAATAATTTTTTTGACAAAACCCTGAAACTCTGCGAGTATATCCAGACTTGGAATTTTGTTTGTAAATTACTCAGGGAAAACCAGGAAAAAAGAAAAGGCATGGGTTGGTATGTAGTTCTTCATCCATGACACCTTAGTTAAACTGTACCTTTGTTTGCTTAAGCCCTAGGGACAGGGAACTGAAAATTTAGTTAAGTTCTACCCACGGGGTAGTGTCACTGGCCTATGGAAGTGTTAAGTTAGTCATTCTGACTATTGCTGAGTGTATTTGCTAGGAGAAGCAAAACTCCCCTCCAGCATTTGTCCCTGTATACAGGAATTTAAGGGTCTGAAATTCCCTAGGTCTTACCTAGGCTTTGTACACACTGTTACAAAGAAGGTTTTTGATGGATTTCCACTGCCTCCCTTTACCATCTTTTTTTTTTCCCCTGTTCTCTCCAACATATCCGTTTGCTGAAGGACAGTAGAAAGGAGGGTCATACAGCTCTGCTGCCTTTCTGGGGGACACATCCTTCCACAGTGGATGCTTTTGTATCAGACTTTTCCTGCTTAGGCCTTTGCTTTGTTCAGAGCTTTCTGAAAGCTGTATTTATTCGCTGTTTCAACTGTGACTTGCAGCGGCGTGAAACCAGTATTTATATTAATCTGAGGCATATAAATGTTGCGACTACAGCAAGTGTTAGAAGTCTGATCTTCAGCAAAGATCAGGGGATGTCTACAGATCCAGAATGGAAGCTTGTCCTCAAGATATTTCTATATCTTTGTATGTGAAGAAGATAAGGTGATTTTGAGAAGAGGTTGAACCTTCTTGAGCAGTAGGCTTAAAATCTGCTTAAAAAGGAAAAAAGTTAATTGCTCTACTAGTTTGATAGAGAATTTAGTAATTTTCTTCCTATGATATGGGAAGGTAGCGTGTCCTTACTTTTTCACACCTCCTAGAGAATCATAATCTGACTTGCAGTGTTATTCATACAAGTTCACATGAGTGTTCAAAAGTACTCTCAGTGAATTTTAACTGCTAAAGAGAACAGTTTTAGTATAAATAAAAGTGCAAGGATCACATTTACCTACATATAGCAAATGAATGACAGTTCTGAAGTCCAAGTGTGTCTACACCAATAGTTAATTGGCAGCCAGAAAAAATACATACATTTAAATATTTAACCTTGAAGTCAGGTTGTTGTAAAAACCTGAAGTCACATCATATTACAATGTTATCCAGAAATTGCATCTCAATTTGTTGTTGACAGCAAGAGACTTTGGTCCCAGTTTTCTAGCATCTCTTCTTAATTCTGCTGCTATTTATTATATAAACTTGAGAAAACTTCCATAATTTTGGATTTCCTTGCTCACCATTTTATGCTGAGATAGAAGGTGAAGGCTTTATTAATCTCAGAGAAATGCTTAAAATCATTGACTGGAAAGAGCTAAGAGGGGATGGTGGAGAAAATTCTCTGGGAATAGAGTAAGAGAAGGGGAAGGTGGAGGAGAGTTCCTACATTCCTGTGATACACAGTTCTGCAAGTGCTTCTGCAGGATCTGTGGCTGCCGGAAACCTGGATAGAGTCAGAGATGCTCGTTTGTGACTGAATTTGCTTTGCAGTTGAGGTGGTTTGAAGAAAATGAGAAATTAAGGGAATGTAACAGCTTTGCAATGAGAGACTGGAAAAAATGGGACTCCACAAATAGAAATTAACACATCATTAAAATGCTGGGCAAAAGGAATGGAAAGTTCATTGAATATAGAGTTCATTGAATATAAGGTCACTTGATGAAACCAGTATAAGATTGGCTTAAATTTACTATCATTCCATTCCAGGAATGGACATTCAGGACACACCTGCATAACATTTTCAAACTCCTCAGCATTATCAGGGTGACTGAATACACATCTCCATGGGCTTTCAGGCAAAGCTGAGATTCTAACAGTGTCTGCTGCCATCAGTCAGGGCTGCTGTAAAGGCAGAAAATGTCCAAAAAATGAAGTCAAGTCATGAAAGATGGCAATACTTCTGTGACTAAACAAGACTGCAGCTGGCTGTCAGTCATCTAGGTGATTTTATATGCACTCAGCTCCACAAATAAAAAAGATTTCTGAAATTAATCTGTTTCAAATGTCTGTATCAAAGAAAAACAAACATTACAGGTGGCATATTAAGTCTCAGCACAGGTATTTAAAAAAAAAGGCACAAAAAGACTGTTTTCCCGACAGAGGACCCCTTTAACCACAGTAACAGCAGGATGGGGTGTTTCTTAAGGCTGAGCAGATGAATTGTGTCTGTCATATAGAAACTTCTGCCAACAGGTTGACCATGCAAACCAATGCCAGTGAAATGGAGAGCAGAATCTGACTAGTTGCATTTCAGTTTAATGTGAATCTTAAGTTGCTGGCTTATATTTTATTCTGCTTCTGCCTGTCTTCTTTCTTTTGCAAGGGCACTTTATCTGGAAGGCAAGTTCTGTGATAGCTGGGCCATCCATAGGATTTTCTCTTCCCTTGGAAGCAGGTGTAGACAGCCCTTATAAGAGAAGATAACACACAAAAATGCTTATTCAGAAGTCTAACAAAATTTCAAGTTAGGGCTATTCAAAGTGTTGCAGATTTGTGGGGTTTGTTTGGTTTTGTTGTTTCTTTTTTTTTTTCTTTTGCTCATCGGAACTTTTTTGTGTTGTTTTGGTTTTTCTTTCTTTTTTTTTTTTTTAAACAGTTACCCAGATATTTAGGAGTAATTTCTAAACCCCTAATCTGTCTTTAGCCAAGCAGAAAAAAAGGTTTGTCTCATTATAAACAAATACTTGAACTATACCGCTGTGCCCTGTAGGACTACAGTGTTCTTCAAAAGAGCTCTATCAACCTGAACATGCAGTCTTGATAATTTTAAGTCCCTCAGATAAGTGGACTACAATTAAATCACCAAAGCAAGAAGGTGTGCAGCCTACTTGTGCCCAAGCACAGGGTGGTTTATTTTGAGGATTTGGGCTGTAAAACATTCTTTGCCTGTGTCCCCATGTGCTGCAAGGAGCACATAAGGAAGCCAGGAGGTTATCTGGGCATCCAGTGGGTGTGCCATGATCCAGTTTCCAAGTTTCATGGTGCTTTATGTAGAGTTTTAAAGCAAAAGTCCCATATCTCCTAATGAGGACTGCAGACTAGGAAACAGAAGCCGGAGGGTTTATCTCACTCTTTGTGTGGTCTTGGTAAGTCAAAATCATTCACTACCTCAGCTTCTCCCAGCCCCTGAAGAGTACAGTAACTTTTCATTTTCTACTTCCTCTTTAATTAGAGTAGGAACCAGCAAGCCCCACCAGAGACTAGAGGATTTTCTCTACTCTTTGCTAGAAAGCAAAAGTTCTGCAAAAATCAGCTGATGTTTGTGTACCAACGAGTGCCTTGTTTGCAGTGCACCATATGGATTCAAAGTTTTTGTCTGGCATATTCCTGCAAGCAGATGCCTGAAGAAGCAACTGCTCAGCTGAAGTTTTTACTAGAGGAACCTCCCATTTCCTTTACGCCACAACCTCCTCCTTCTCTAACATATGGAAGTTTAATGCAGTTATGACTCAGGGGAATGTTTGTCCTTAAAATTAAAGAGCTTTCCCTGAATGTACTCTCTGTGAGGAGTTTTCGTTGTCACCTTTCTTAGAAACCATTTGTAGAGTTTCCATGCTTCTATAGAGTAGATTTAATATGTTGGCAGAAAGCCCTTTGTACTAATGTTATGGGCCACTGATTTTGGGGAGAGGTTTGCTATCTTGGTTGGCTTCAAGACCAAATGAAGGGTTTAATGTCAGCCCCAGAATGGTTTGGTTCTCCCACTTTTTTATCTGCAAGAAGCCCTGTGGGAGATGCAGCATGGCCCTAATGGGAGGTGAACTTCTTCCTTTATTTGGGAAAGACTATGCAAACAGCAGCTAGTAAAGGTAAATGGGATGACGTAGTGTCTGCCTGAATTAGTTTCTCCTATGTCTTATGATGTAGTTGTTATTAAGGAATAGATGTCTTACTTTGAAAAGTAATGACTTGAACCCAAATTTCACATCTGTCAGAGAGGTCTTTTACAACTTTAGGTCGGTCACTTCAGCTCTGATTGTTAAACTAGATGTTCACTTCAACAAAGCCTGGGGATGATAAATGCTTTTAGACCTTTAAGTAGTTGAATATCACATCAGTGGGTGGCTCCACACGTAAGCATGTCAGATTGTGTTATAATTGTGTAAAAATGGTTTGGAGGAAATAAAAGATATATCACTATATGTCATAGGACTTAATGTATTTAGGGTTGCTGAGGAAATTAATTTACTGGGAGAAAAAGTAGATTAGATTTGTTTTATTGCTATTTACCTCCTTGGCCTCCAGTTAGTTTTCTCTTAAGGTATTTTAATGTCAAAATGATTTTCTTGTAAAAAAAAGGGACCATAAAGATCATCTATAAGAAAAACATTTGGAGGTGTGAATGTGGGAAATACCTGTTTCCTGGGGAGAAAAAAACATCAATTAGAATATTTTGAACTAAGGAGGTTGTATCTTCACCTGTACCTACACCATCTTGTCAAAACATCTCTGGCAGTATCCTCAAAGTCCAGCGTCCTGTCCATTCACTGGGCACCCAGCAGAGCATGTTCTCCATAAGGAATCTCAAAGGTGGAAGGATCCAAGCAGCCTTCTGGGTGCTCCTGCTTGGACCAACCAGAGTCCACTACTCAGACACCTTCATATGTCCTACAGAACACATCCCTGTGCTCCTGCATTCCCTCCCACCTCACTGCTGAGGCATTTTAACTCCCTCTTTCTCTCCCCACCCCAAAGTCATTAGGCACACAAGCCCATACATGTCTAGGACATGCTGGCTTGGGGTACCTTCACTGAGCACATTCAAAGAACAATCGAGCTAAATACCACAAGCACAACCAGAAAAAGTTATGGGGGACTTTTGCTGCTAAAGAGATCTGTGCAGTTCAGAGGATGGGACTGTGGTGCATTTGAAGACAACAGTTTCTATAAGAGGAGGAGCTATCACTGGGGCCCCAGCTGAATAATAACCACACAGTATCTTTTTAGCCTCAGTGGGATATGGCATATCTGTGTTCCCAATTTAAGCATGTTTTGTGTTAAAGAGCAGATCAGCATCCATGGATCCCTGTGCAAACAGCCTGGATACTATACAGCCTTCTATAGTACACGTTTTTGTTACTGCTAAATTGGTAATTTGCACTGGGGTTTAGCAAGACAAAATGCCAGTAATGCCAGTAGCACCAGTTCACACTGCCATGGAGCAGGGGGTCAACACATTTGGTACCTGACCCAGGAATGCACCAGGACCCTTCTGAAGGGCATGAAGCACATTGTCTTCTAATAGAAGCAGAAGAACATTCTGCTCTCTGTGTGGTGAGGGGCAGGCTTACATGCTTGCTTTAAAAAGACTGGAGGTTAGAAAATGTTTCTTAATGGAATGTAGGACACTCAACAAGTTGGTTTAAAGAAAATGTTTTTCCTCTTAGTCCATTTTAAACCCTCTCCCTATGTTTTTCCCACTGGCAGTGAAGCACTAATCTGAAATAGCTCTCCCCTGTAGAAACTTCTGTCCCAGAGAGGGATGTGGTTGAGAGAACATCTCCATGCAGTATCCCAGTGGTGTTATGAGCCCCTAAATGTATACATGATGCCCTTTTCCTGTGACAAGCAGGTGGGTCGAACATTAAACCTGCCTGTAAGCATCAGGGTGTAGTAAGAATTAAGAATGCTTCCTTTCAAGAACCACTGAAACCCAGACTGAAGTCACTACAAAGCAAAGAGTTACAGCAAACGTGGGATGCTTTTTCCTTATGAGTGAAGATTTACTAGTAACAAATACTATATACACACACCCTGCTCCACAAGACATCTTAAGACAGATGACAAATTTAAATATGCTGCCCATGCCAAAGCACCTTCCTCCAGTATTTCTGC
This sequence comes from Corapipo altera, assembly GCF_003945725.1. Classification (NCBI taxonomy): domain Eukaryota; kingdom Metazoa; phylum Chordata; class Aves; order Passeriformes; family Pipridae; genus Corapipo; species Corapipo altera. Next base: position 595,062 of record NW_020884873.1, on the reverse strand, counting down.
CTGCATGCATAGGGACTTTGCAGCTATAGGTATGTGAAGGAAGATGTGCAGAATTTGTTCTGCTAATGGAAAAGATGAGCTAGCACAACCTTAGAAGTAGATTAAACCTAATTCATCTTCAGCACACTGCAATGGCAGGCAGCTCTGAGATGAGCACATCCTGCAAAGAACTGTCCTGGCATTCTCAGAAGATAAGGAAATTTCTCTGAAATAAGAAGAGATAGTGCAAATTTGGAGCATAATGACTATTCTAGAATACTTCTCTGTACAACTCTCCTGATTTTATGATTCAGTTGAATTCCTTTTCAGGTATTTGTCTTTGCTCAAAATACAGCTCCAAGAGTTCAAACCGTATATCTTTCATTTCCCACATCAGGGATTCAGAAATAAAACACAAGCTTCCAGTATTGTCTGTAGGATATCAAATGACTCATAGAACTGACAAATCAAAGTTTTGCATCCTGGTTTATGAGCCACAAGGATCATATTCCCTACCTGAAGGGGCTTCAATGCCTTATGCAATTTTTCTTACAGGTTCTGCAACAAGATTTGCAGGGGTGGTTCAGGATAATGAGATGAAGCTTTTTTTAATCTAGAGATCAAGACAATAGGATTACACTTCATCATTGCTTCAGGTAGTGTCACTGAGATTGTCGTGATGGACATTGAGAAGTGTTGAGACTGAACTCAGTAGAAGAGCCAGTTTCTTCACTGAACCTGGTGAGAGATGGTATTGTATCAGAAACAAGGCAAAGGAATATTGATCTTTCAGACCTCTCACACCAACTTGCATCTTGTACCATCCTTTAAGTCTTCCTTTCTCTACCGTATGTGTGACTGAAGCTATACAGAGCATACCAGGTCTACTACTGAGATGGATTTTGTCTCTTTAGGGAATTCTTATGCTGCTGAACTCTAAAGGTTCTCCACATTTTCTAGATAGCACGTGGTGTTTATATGCATGTGTTTTTGGTGGCTGCTGGATCAAAATATAGTACCAGCAGCTAACAGATGATTACTAGATCACATAGCAGGACACACTGGTGTACAAGGAAAGTAGGATTATCAGATCCTGAAAAAACTTTGACTTGTTATGTATCCCATAGAAACAGCATAACATTTTTCTTGGAGAAAGGCCACTCACAACTGAGTCAAGCCAAAAGTCTAGAAAAACAGCAAAAAACTCACTGACTACTTCAGACCCAAATACTAAGCCTTCAGTAGAGAACATTTTCTACCTAGGAAGGTTTCTCAGTGCTTTCCATTGACTGTAGCGAGGCACCACCTCTGTTTTCATTGCATCAGATCATTCACATCCCTTGAAAACACAGCCTTTCCTAGGATCTGCATATTGCTAAGGTCAGACAAGCAAAGGCCAGTCTGTAGTAAGGGCTGCATCTCTTCACCTGGGCTAGGAAATAAAGTGAATTCAAATAGCCTGGTCACTGTGCTCTGGAGGTATCCAGAGTTTGCACCCAGAACAGACTGGCATCTAAACAGCATGTGCAGGCTGCAAGCCTGCCAGCCCAATGCTCCCTCAAGACTGACCCTGAGATTACCCTGGTTGGTGCTAATAACACCAAGGTTGTGGGATTGATCCCTGTATGGCCCAATTCACTTAAGAGTTGGACTCAATGATCCTTGTGTGTCGCAACTCAGAATATTCTGTGAGTCTCTGATTAAACAGAGAGCAGATTCAGGCTGGGACAAAAGAGGAGAGCACCTGAAATCATGGACAGTGATTCTGACTTGCAGGTGGGGCAGCAGTTTAACTGACCTCTGATCTTTTCAGGGCTGGAGACTGAATTGAGGTTGTTAGAGGGGAGGTGCCCATTTGACAGGCTTGATGGCATTCAGTGTTTGATTTTGTTCCTGCATTCATTATTCAGTGTTGCCCAAAGCAGCAGCTTGACACCCACATGGCTGTATTTCCCTTTAAATGGAGAGGGTGAACATGGACACGGATTGGATTCTCATCTTGTTCTCCAAAGCATGTAGGAAAGGCATTGGAAAACAAGTCATAAAAGAGGCTATTTGGAGCCTTGGGTATGATTAAAATAAGTTAGGAGCAGAGCTAGATAAATAATAGAAGTGCCTGACTTACATGATGGGAGGAACCTTTGAAGTGGGATTTCTAAAAAACTCTAAAGCTCTGATCCCGTGCTGTTCAAACAGGTATTCACATCAGTCTGGTCTACTGTAATATAAAAGAATGTGTATGAATGCTTCCCAAGAGGGATCAGAGGGGGCATCTGGCTTCCAGCTTCAACACACAGCCTCACAAGGTGCTCTGAGAGTTGCTCTTCTTCCATCACCAGACAAGAGACACATGCTGAATCTAACACTTCTGGCCTAAATGCAGGTACAGTTTGCACATAGAAAGTAGTGCACATATAGTTGTGTTACAAAATTGACACTTTCTGCATAAAAGCCATATTTCAAGACCAGGTTTTTATTAAATTGAGTTTAAATGGATTCCTTTGTATCAGTTAGATTAACTTCAGAAAAAGAAGTACTTTTAGCCCAGATGTTAATCATAGATATCTAAATTAATAAAAAGCACTTTATTCTCTAGAAGCATTTCATGTTCAGATATATTTTGTTCTTCAGGAGAAGCAAATCTTCTAAAATTTGTTTACCAGTTTAAAAATCAAAAATATTCAATCCCTGTAACACCACTCATTCCTGCTCCACACCAAAAAAAACAAAAAACCCTCCCAAGAGAGCAGCTAAAGCATCTGAACTTGCTTAATCCTATTCTTGAGCAAAGACCACTAATCAAAACCAAGATTGGTTATATAGTACTTTTATATCTGATCACATTAGAAGGCTAGATGAATATACAACTCTTCACAAAAATGGGCTTGGGGCCTCACTGGCCACAGTTAAGGATATATTAAAGTCACACTCCTACAAGATAAGATGGGGGATAGGATACAAGTACTCTGGTATCAGTATTTGAAAGGGATAGGTGAGAATGAAAGCTTTAGAATAGATTTTCCAGACATAAAGCATCTTATCCCAAGGCTTGTGTTACACAGCTTTATGAAATGCATTAGCACCAAGCTATAGTTCCATACTTAGAAATACGATGATCCAACGTCCTCTTTTAAACTCATCAGTAACAGCAGAATCTCGATTCCTTAAGTGGATAACTAGTGGGCATTCACAGCCCTACCCACTCCCATTTCAAGCTCCTTGACCCAGGAAAAAACTCCCTAGCAGGAACCAACAGCAGTAGATTTTGAAGTCTCACAAAGGATCTGTTATTTTCAGCACACCCTGTTTCCAACTCCATGCATTTGCAAAAGTTAACCATAAAGTGATTTTCTTATTTAAAAAAGTCATGGTTCATTTTTGCCTCTGTTTAAAATCTTATGCAAGAGAAAATGTTAAAACTGACAAGCTTGAAATGAAATATCAGAACATTCCCTGACCTTGTCATCACCATTTGCTTTTTACTTTTCTGTGCAACGAAAATATTAAAAAAAAAATAAATCAGCATATTCCCATGAAACTTGATTTTCATGAATTGGCATTTTCCAGTGAAAAAAAAAAAAGCTAGCTGGAAATTTTTCAAGCCGCTCTCTGCACAAGAAATGCAAAGCAGAAAAATTGCCCCAGCCAGTCCAGTTTGAATTCCCCAAGGGATTCTGCTTTGCTCTTTTAACTCTGGCCAGAAGATAGAGCCTTGCCTGACTTCCCTCCTGTAATAATATATACTGTAAAATAGTTCTCACTGCTTCTTTAGTTACTTTACACTATCATAAATCTACACATGTGTTACATTAGTGGAATTGATGTGTGAGGAAGGCACGAAAATCCCTATCCCATATCCAGGCACAGAATCAGCTTTTACTTCAGGAACATCCACAGTTATTGGTTTCTGTGCAGAGTCACGTGACTCCTTCCCAGCTTTCCGAACTTTTATCCCCGTGGTGGTAATTGCAATGTACAGCCAGCAATGTACATCCAGCCAAAGCAGAATTCCACTCTTCCAGGGGTGAATCAAGCCCCAGGCAAGTGCTACAGGGCAGGTCTCCTACCACTTTTGCAGGGCTCTACAGTCCTTATCCTCCCTCAGGCAGGCAGCTGCTCCCACTTCAGGCAAGCAACCAGGCACCTCAGTCCTTGTCTTTACAAACTGAGAGTTTTGTCCTTTGTGGAATAAGCAACGTGGCAGTGGGATATATTTAGCTCTGCCAGGAGAATTTAGCAGAGTAGTAGTGCTAGACAGGGGCCACAGCTCCTCGACAACCTCATAGCACTCTAGGTTCTTTCATCATGCTTCCTGCTTCATCTCCAGATATTGAGTTACTTCACAGAACCTGCGCCTCACAAATTTCTGAGCAGTTTTCCCGCTCACCCAAGAGTGTACCCTCCAAGCTCAGACTATCCTAAGCAGCCCAATTTAAAGGAGTGCTGCAATCAGCTGATCTCCATCACCCAGTCCCCTGTTTCCCCACAGCCGCAGACTGCATTTCTTATCAGAGCTTTGTCCTGTGCTGCTCCCAACCACCCTGGTGGAGAGGATGATGGAAAAACAGCTGCCCTGGGGCCAGCTGGTGCAAGTGACAGGGCAGATATAGTGACAGGGCTTTCAGCAGGGGCTCTGCAAGCCTCCTGGCAGCTCTCTTTACTTCACAGGTTACTCTGGAATGAAGCTGATGGCAGAGAGAAGCCACTATGCTATAAACCTGCATCACACTTCACAATCTAAGCCCATTAAAATAGTCAGGAAGTAAATACCAGCAAACCTGAGTATGGAAGATTTGGGGAGAGATTATCAGCTGTATATATAGTCTTGACATGTACAAGAGTGGACTGCCTGGTTCCAGCTACTGAAATTGAGAATAATATACCCGAGTGCTCAGCCAGAGCCCAGAGTACATTCCTACATCCTGAGGAAATCAGCATTCCAAGAAGTTACCATGGTGCTAAAGTACAGTTTTTAAAGCTGTGACTCTTGATGAGGAAAGTTATTTATCTAAACATAAAATTTCAAAATTACAAGCCGTGATCTATGAGTAAAAGCTGTATTTTGGTGGTTTACAGCTACATTTGATACTGGCCTTGCTAATGATGTGATGTTTTTATCTGTGCAACCTATGAGTTGTCCAGCTAAAGTACAATATTTCAGCTTTTAATAGCTGAAGGAGAGTTTATCAGGGAGAGTTTATGAAATGGTGCCCTTCAACAGAGTAAAGAGGAATCCTTTCTGCTTGTGCAGAAACATTGTGCAAGTTATCTCACGATGTGGGCACTGTCAGCCTATTATGCAGTATTCCCAATGGGCTGAAGATTTCAGAAGTAGGTCATCTATTGAAAACTTGCCAGTATTTTGCTTCAGTTTTTCATAAGTTTTCATGGTTTCATTCCTATATTTCCTCTTTCCAAGATAGAGATGAATTAGTCTTCCCATCACTGCTTTGGCTTTTTTTTATTAGATTTGGTATTTCAACATAGAGCCTTGTACAAAGGGTCAACAAATGGGTTCTGCAATGTTTATGCCCTATATCATTACATTAGGAATTGTGCTGAAAATGTGGCCTTAAAATGCTCCATTGTATATAAGCCAAATATCACCTTTTGAAATGCCAAGGAAGGAGATGACTTATAAATCTCAGACAGAGAGTGCTTCTCTGAAAGAAAAGAAATAAAAGGGAACTGTTTTGTAACTAATCTTATTATTTATATATTATCTATTTATATATTAACTAATCTAAAACTATTTTCTTGTGTAAGAGATTTTACTGTTAAAAATATATCTCAAACTTTGATTAGAAAGGAACACAAAAAAATCTATTTTGACTGTATTTATAAAAAGTTTCAGAACATCCTAAAATAGTTTGAAAGTCTTGCAAGAATACACTTTATAATGAGATTTTTGGGACTCTGCTCCTGCTTAAACTAGAGCATAGAGGGAGAAAAACCCCACAACAGTGTTTAAACAGGGTTTACTGAGCATGAAATAGGTTTGGCTTGAGATGGGAATATAGTTTTGTTTCGTCTCTATTGTAATATTAATGTACACATTTTATGAGCAACATTTGTCCCTGCTATGTGTCCACTGCACAGAATACCAGTTAGGTATACATAAGTACATTTCCATATGTATTTTGTTACTGTATTTTATTGGAGGGTATTTTGTCAACATTAGCACATTTGACGAAGCTTCTCCCAGGTAAACAAGTGACAGGATGAGAGCAAAGGGCCTCAAGTTGTACCAGGGGAGGTTTAGATTAGATATTAAGAAAAATTTCTTCACTAAAAAGGTGGTCAGGCAGCGGAATAGGCTGCCTAGGGGAGTGGTGGAATCACCATCCCTGAAAGTGTTTGAAAGGCATGTGGATGTGGTACTTGGAGACGTGGTTTAGTGGTGAACAAAGTGGTGCTGGGTTAACAGTTGGACTCGATGATGTTGGAGGTCTTTTTCAATCCTAGTGATCCTATGGTTCTGTGAATCTTTCCTAAGCAGGGATGCATTAATACCAGGGGTGATTCTATATAACTGGACTTGGGCTGCGTAGAATGGTAATTCATGGATTTATGTGGAATTTGGAATTGCTGTTGCTCAAAAAAAAAGTGTAAGAGGATGGTATACAGTTAGAAAATCAGAGAACTTGTCTAGTAGAATCATAGTGTAGAAGATTTTTTTCTGGATGTGCAAGGGCTTTGGAATATAATGATTATTATTGAGACAGTGTCTTAAATGTGCTTTGAGTTTACTCTTCTAATCTCACATTAATTTACTGTAGTCCATTATTTTTTACACTGTAATTCTATCTCGAAGAAATTGGGAGATGTGAGTTTAATTGCACAAGAAAAACAAGTCTGATTGATAAGGGAAAAACAGTAAGGGGAGGTACTTCTGGAGAAGTGTGAACTGTCACAAGAAAAAATGTGGAATGAGAATATACGTGAATCCAAACATCCCATTTTGCTGTTGTCTTTGTGATTCTGGTTTCTTAAGGGAGCTTCATTTTCCCCCCCATCATTCTGTCGTACTCTGTCTAACCATCTGTCTCTTCTTCTAATTATTTGCTGACCAGACTCCATCCAAATTTGACAAATAGATGCAGTTATCTGAAGCATATTATGTTCTGATAATGCACATTAAGCCCCAGATGAAGAAATTGTTCATTGTAAGCTGTGCTCTTTAGACATCTGAGCTTAATCTTGGGAACCACATCTGAAAAAAACCCAAAACCTGGACTCCATTACTATCCCCCCTCCCAGGTTCAGTTGCCTCCATAGTTGTAGCAGTTCAGTTCTCAGCACACCAGACCAGATTGTGTTGGGTGCTTATGCAAACACAGACCAAGAAGAGCACGAGAATGAAGATTGTCATGAGAGGACTAACAGAGCAGAATAATGTGTAGAAAATAGTTCCAGATCAAAATACATCTAGACATACAAACATGAGAAACAAAGCACTGGCCCGGGAAAAAAGATAGCTCTGACACCATCCTGGACTGGACACCCAGGAGCCTTTTGTATTTGCATCCCATGACGTTTATTTGGTCCCTGTGGGGTTAATCATCTGTAAATCAAGCTATCTTGTTGCTTCTTCCACACAGCTCAGTCTGTTGACTTTGGGAGAAATGGCACATTGAAGATCTTTACACATTCACAGACTGCTTATGTCCCGTCCCTGTCAGATCCCCCATTGTTCCAGCGTGTGCTTTCCTGGTGCTCCAACCTGCCTCTGCATTCACTCTCCTTTTTCGCAGAATCATAGAATCATAGAATCATAGAATCAGCTGGGTTGGAAGGGACCTCCAAGATCATCAAGTCCAACCCTTGATCCACTACCACTGTGGTTACCAGACCACGGCACTAAGTGCCACATCCAGTCTCTTTTTAAAAATCTCCAGGAACAGAGAATCCACTATTTCCTTGGGCAGCCCATTCCAATGTCTGACCACCCTCTCTGTAAAGAAATTCTTTCTAATATCTAACCTAGACCTCCCCTGGCACAACTTGAGACCATGCCCTCTTGTCTTGCTGAGGGTTGCCTGGGAAAAGAGACCAACCCCCACCTGGCTACAACCTCCTCTCAGGGAGTTGTAGAGAGTGATGAGGTCTCCCCTGAGCCTCCCCTTCTCCAGGCTGAACAGCCCCAGCTCCCTCAGCCTCTCCTTGTGCTTGAGTCCCTTCACCAGCCTAGTTGCCCTCCTCTGGACCTGCTCCAGCCCCTCAATATCCTTCAATATCCTTCCTTTCACTTCATCATTCTTGATGATCACATGTACTGTAGGGTTTTGATGTCACATTACTGTGGATTCACATGGTGTAGCAATTCTACTGGCTTTACACAACACAGCTGCAGGTGGAGGGGCAGAGGGTTTCACTTTTCCCTGGCGTGCAACCGAACAGCTCAAAGCCAGCCAGTTTCTCCCTAACCATTTAGTGGGCATTAAAGACCATATCAAAGAGAACTAGAAAGCCATAAATGAGAAGGCAGAAGGAAATACTTATAAAGAAAGAATGTTTTTGAGCTGAACAAACTTATCATCCACAAGAATTAGTAGGGCAACAGAAGGCATTGCTTGCCATTACCACATTGATTCATATTGGTTATACAAGAAGAAGTGACGAAGAACTGCACTTAAAGGATGAGTCTAAGTGCATCACTTCTTACATTCCCAAAATGAACCAAAGGGAGAATTAGAAGACTTCATTTGAAAGGATTTTCAAGAGATGAATTCAGCTGCAGCTCAGAACCTGAATTCGTATGCCAAAGCAGATGTCTCTGTTGCAGATGATTAGTTAATTATTCATAGTCCATGAACTGCAATGAAAACAGACCTGCAAAGGTAATTTTATGCTTGTAAGTCAAATTCACCAACACTGAGTAAGCAGGTGCAGCCCCACCAATTGAGAGAAATAAGTCCTGACAGGCCACCAGCAAAATTAGGTTGTTGTTTAGCATGCAGATGGCAGGAGGTTTTGGGAGAAATGGATGTGGTTGGTTTGCTTTTCATAGCAGTTAGCGGTTCTAATGCAGCTATATGCTGTGTATTTACTACAACTTTTACTTTACTACAGCTGTTCTTCTTTCTGGAAATGAATGCTTCCAGGCCATGGTAACAGATGATACACAGACAGTGAGTTTCATTGATTCTCAAAATGCTGTAAATGGTAATAACCTAGGATGCTGAAATTCTCTGTACCCTGCAAGATGAATGCCACTGCCTAATATCAACCTCCCGAGAAAACACCACAGTCCTTTCTGCAGAAGAAATGAAATATTTAGTCTCTAAATCCCCGTGGGGCACAGCTGAAGCACAAAGCTCTGCTCTTGGCATGGTCTCCTAGTGTTGGTGCTGCTCATCCCCAAGGGCCAACCAGCCAGGCAGAAACTGCCTGCAGGCCCCCTGCATTTAAGGACATTGAAGCTGGGGAGAGAGAGACAGGAGGTCATTTGTTCACAGTTAGGGATGTTAGCATTTTTCCCAGGAAAATGTTCTCCTTTTGGCACATTTGCCATTGGGAGCAAGTTGTTTCACTTAATCCTGAAATGCATCCTTCTTAAGGGAAAAGTGTGGATTATTTTTCATAGCACAAAGTAGCTGTGGTTTTTCTGGACAGAAAAATGAAGGGCTTCCTTAGCCCTCCCAGCTTCTACAGTAGAGGCTGGCAGAATGGATGTGCCAGAAATAACTCTCTCCCCTCTCCTGCAAGGTCCTGGTCTGTCCTGGTCTCCCTGCTGTGCCTTGGAACCACACTGTGATCTCTGGCAACCTCCTGCTTTCAGTCTTCTCTTTTACAAAATGGGGGCTTGCAGTGCTTCCTCTACTTCCAAGGCCTACACAGCTCCAAGATGTAAGATGCTAGAGAGGTCTAAAAATACAAAGGCTGTTAAAATTTGGAGAGAATTTGGATTGGAAAAGCCAGTGAGAAACATCTGGGATCTATCCAAGATCTAACAAGATGCATTTATTTCCAGTTAGACTTTGTCATCTGGGTGGCAATGAATCAATGAGAGGAGACCTTCTATTTCACATGTGCTCTAGAAAGACACTACATTATTGTTTGTAATACAAGTAAGTGTTGGGTAATATTCCAAATAGGACTGCTTTGTACTTTTGTGCCTCTGGCAGTGGTGTTAAGTCCATAAATATTGCAGTTCTGCATTGAAAAGTGATTCTGCTTAAGAGAGAATTTAGATAGTTTGAAATTTGGTATTATTCTGACAAGAGACATATTTTAAAATTCTCTATAAAAAGAAAAAGCCAGGGGACTAGAACTTTGAAGCAGACATCTTGGCTCTCTTCCCCACAGGCATTGCAATGCCAAGAGCCCTAAGAAACCCAGCCTTTGTGCTGACTGATCCCAAAGCTTCCTGGGTTATGAAGTAAAACTGTCAAAAGAAACTATCTCTTCAAAATGTTTCAATTTTGAAAAATAAGCAAATGCTAGTGGAAAAAAAGAGGGGGGAAAAAAACCCCCCACAAACCCAAACCCAACTCTGCTGGAATTTTTCTCAGGAGTACTAGTAAATATTGAAGTGCAATGGCTCCAGCTAAGCAAATAGGAGAGCATACCCTGCTGTCTAACTGTGCAATCTGGCAGTGGCAGAATGAAGACTAGATTAAGGGTGTATTGGACCACAGCAACCAAGAGAGTTCTGGATCTCGAAAGAACATCATATAACGAAACACAGCAAGATAGTGCTTCTTTATGAGCTAAACCATATTTTGCCATGCAGGTAAATAAGGTTGATTTTATGGTAAAGCCATCCAGAAGGGAACCTACCTTTGGCCAACACAAATAAATAATGTCTTCAGGAAAAATACACATCTGTTCCCCTGTTTGATTGCCAAAAGCATCACCAGTATTCCAGTGCCACTCTAATTTACAAAATTAGCCCTTAGGATAATTATGGCTGTCGTCTTTGTAAAGGGTTTTGAGTTTTGCACAGGTACTGCTCTATACATACAGTACAAACCAGTATTATTTCAGCATGGTTGCTGGGATACCATTACACTGCGCATTATGGGAGTACTCATGCTAGTGATATTGCCAGGAGGGGGTGTGAGGAGAACTAGAAATATCTTCCCCACCCACCCTTTGTACTCAGTGTGGTGGTAATTAGTGTTCCCAGTTTCTAAACTTCGTAAAACATCCCAGCCAGCTCTGAAGAAGTCAGCTTTCCTGTGGTAGCCGCACACGTTTCCTCCCTCTCTCCCTGAAGGACTGCAAACGTGAGCCATGGCCCCTCAGCTGTACTGGAGCCCATCAGTGCAGCTCCTCACACACTCAGTATTCAGCATGTCCCAAGTCATGTGCTGAATAAATGAAGTTAAGCAATGATTTACCTTCCTCTGTAGCATCTCATCCCATTCCCTGGGCATTTTGCAGACAAATCGCCATCTAGGTCTGCAGTGATTAAGAGCATTGTTTGCTCTAGCTGCTAATCTATATTTCTCCATGTTCCATTTTGTTATTTGCTTTTGGGGTTCGTGTTTGAAGAGCTGTGACTCACTCTACTCGTGCTCCTGCTGCTTGAAATTAAAATGAGAAAGCTCCTCCCTCTGAAACCCACCCTCCCAGTTTCCTAATGTGTTGCTTTCTGAAGCCATACACCACCTTATAAATGTTTCACTGGTAGGGAGCTGACAGAGCATTCCCATCTGTAACATTAACATAGCCTGTTTGGAAATATTTTAAAAATTTAAGATATTGTGTGGAACTGCCTGTGTGACTGGGAGAAGCAGAGTTAATGGGAAACCGAAATACTGCCACCTTGGCTTTGAAAATCTAGGCCCGCCTTGAAATCTGCTTCAGCCATTTTTATAGATGATGAGCAACCACCCCTCTCTACGTGCAATGTTGGTGGCCCTTGCCATCTTGCTCTGGTCCTTTGTAAATTGACCCACTTTTACCAGAATATGGTGCCTAACAATTGCCAGAGCCTAAATAGGAATGCTTGAAAATCAGCTCTGCCTACATCTTCAAAGAAAGGGAGGATTCTGTATCTTAACAGTAAGCTTTTTCTCCTGTGTCTTACCAAGTATTCCTAGCTGTAAACCAATTATACAGTCCTTCCTTTGAGCCAAGCTTCTGCCCCACCAAAACCACTGAGCTTTACCATCACTTTGGGCATGGCTGTTGTGAGATTTCAGCCTTAGCCATGGCTGCTCCATGTGAAACAGTAAGTTCGGATCTCAACAAGTGAGCACTAAATATGGTCCCTAGGGAAAGAGAGGTGAAACAACTGGCTGAGATGGATGCATGCTTGGAGTAATTAAGCTTTTATGTTGGCAAGGCTGGCTATTTTGGGCTTTGTGGCTAATAGACTTACAGACCAATTCCCAGAGCCTGGAGAGCTCAGAGCTAACTCCATTTGAGGCAGATTTTTCTCAGAGGGAGCCACTTAGCACGATCAAAAAAAAAGCCAGGGCAACCTGAGGGGTGAACAGTGTGAATGACTGAGGCTAATGTCCGGTCCTGCTTTCTGCCCCTGTGTCATTCAGTGTTATATACTTGTTCTGCGTAGACTTACAAGTTCATTCAGCCCTGTGAGCTTCTTTCTTTCTGACGCTGTCGTGAGCAGGAACCCTTGCAATGGATGAATCTGCATCAAGCTATAAACCAGAGTTAGTAAAAGATAGTAATTAGTGCAGAAAAAAAAAAAAAACAACAAACTTTTTTTTTTCCTGGGGTTGCTTTGATTCTGAGATGCAAGCACAGATAGTCAGTATGCCTGTTCTCAGTTCCTCTGAGTAGGAGGAGGGCACACGAACTGTTATATTGCTGCTTTCTAGGAACTTGCTTAATTCTTTCTCGTTCCCTGTGTCGCATATGGCATCTCTGTGATCATGCAGGATGCTGTTCAGCTCGTGTTTTAGCAGTGCCCACGTCACACACTGATGACATGCAGTTCTCACTGGAGATGAACACATAATGCTATTGCAAGCCACCTGTACTGCAGGCCAGTTCATGAGTGTATGTGTGGACAGAAATGGGTGGCTTGAAAGCCTGAATTCTGATTTCACTTCCACTCATTGTGCAAATGTTCCATTGCACTGAGGTCTCACTCTATCTGTCAGCTTGTCTTCTGCAAAGTAGTGATAACCTTACAATAGCAATCCAGATTTTCAAAAGAACTCAGCCTCCCACTCTGACAACCAGACTTTACGAGGAAATCACCTCCACTTTAGGCACCAAAATGCAATGTTTATAGGTAGAAAAGAATTTTAGCACACTGTGTCCTCAACTTCTCACACAATCTGTGCAGCAGACGCTGCTGTGAGCATTGTTGGGAACTCTGGAAAATTTGCACCTACTTTAAGAATCTAAAAGAGAACCCAGCTTTTCTGAAAATCTGGATTCAGTTTAGGTGTTGAGCACTCAAAAATTTGAGTCTGAGCACTCTGAAAAATCTGGCATCTAACAAAGGGGTGCTGTGAGGATAAATTAATTAATGTGAGGTCCTGGGGTTACGGTGTTGACAGGCCTGGTAAACCTTGTCAAGGAGTGAGGAAGAGTTGCATGCGTTGAAATTTTGGGAAGAATACGTCGTAGGCAAGAAATGATGACCCACTGTGAGTCTGCCACAACACAGGGAGAACCACAGTAGGTTCTCCCATAGCTGAACTCTACCACTGGTAAAATGAGTACTGTTGCCAGTGACAGATGTGTTACTGTTGGCACACAAATGTAGGCTTTTAATGAAGTGGAGAAACACATAGTAAATCTTTAATCCTGACTTCCTAACCAAGAAGCACAAAGAATATTTGAAAGCTGTTGCTATTAGCTTCAGCAGAATATTTGTTTTCAGATGGACTTTAATTTTTCAGATGACACTAATATCCCTGAAGGGAATGGGAAGAAGATGAAACAGTGTCTTTGAAACTGCTGAGAAACTAGTTTTGTAAAAGAATTGTGCAAATACGATAATTGCGTGTTTTTCTTTTTACCAGTTACTCTATATGAAAGGAAGGGAAATGCATCTTGGAGATGCCTGTTGTTTGTTTGTTCACTGGTGTAACTCCTGCTTAGTGAAAAGTGCTTGTTACTATTGAGGGACTTCACTTATCCTCTCAGGGACAGGCATATAACCTTGTTTTGGGGGAGGTTTTTCTAATGAGAAATAGAAAGGGTCTTACTTCTAATGTAGTTCTTTTATTTCCTGATATTTTCTCAAAGGCAGCTGAAGAACAAGGCCACATCTAGCACATCCCCACTGTGTGAGGCAGTCACACTTCAGGAGGTTGGCTTCATGTTCCAAGGACCATCTATCTCTATTCTGTAGTGAGCTAAACAGCCACAGTCTAACAAAGATGTAATTCTAATGAGTTCAACAGAGCTATGTCATATCAGCAGAGATGGCAGTCAAGTAAATAATCTTTTTGCAGATATACTAGTTATTTGTACATGCATATATACATGGACAGCACAGCATTCCAAGGGCAGTGGAAACCAGTAGGTTTGGCATTTTTGCCTTTTATTAGCTATATTGCCTCTCTTCTGAACATTTCTTTTATAAGCTTAAAGCTTTCTCTTTTGTCCTTGTGATACTTTCACGTCTTCTCCTGCCAATTAAAAAAAAAAAAAAAAAGAACTGAGGAAATGATTTCTGGAATGTGTCAGCAACAGGGAGAAGCTCTTGGGATTGCCTTTGACATACAGGAACAAGATGTTTGAGAGAGCTGTTGAATGCTCAGTTAGTACTCCCGGAAGTGTCAAATGAATTGAACCAACTGCAGAAATTTTTTGGTGCAGTTGATAGATCATTTTTCAACCTTTGAGAAAAGGACCTACTGTTTCACTCTGTGCAGCAAACAAGCTCTCCTCTTCTCAACCCTGTGCTATTTTGCTGTTTTTTATGTGGTTCAAGGACACCTGCAAAAATAAACAAGAATGGCAAGTTACAGCCTCCAGAATGTGTGGAGTACCTCAGCTAGCTAGTTTATGAATAGCAAGACAGGTGGGTATAATGACTATAGTATCTTGAAGTGTTTTTGTTTGGTTTTGCTTTGCTTTGGGCAGTTGCTATATTACACTGTGTGATTCTGACAACAGTAATGGATTCCAAAGCTCCATTTTGAGCTACAGGCCAAAAATCATGCCACCAAGCCCAAGAACTCAAAAATTATGACCTATATTTCATCTCAAATTAAGGGATTTCTTCACAAGCTGATGGAACTGGGTTTGTAAATTAAAAAGAAAAAAAAAAGGAAACATTCCTTGTATTTCAGATTTGTATTTTTGAGTCTCTGTAATGTGTTTGGCTACATTTCTGTCTCGTGTTTATAACCAAGAATCGTAAATTTCTGGCTTAGTAGTAAAAACAGAAACCATAGTGTGACTCCAAGAGCCAAAGTTTCAAGTAAAAGGGTGGTTTTCACTAGAATTGAAAAAATGACTGAAGTTAGAAATCAACCTTTCAAGTGCAAGAAGATTCCAAGGATAACTAATTCTGGTTCAACCCAATGCACATTATGAAAAAGTTGTATCTCGTCTTGAATCCCTCACTAAGGTATTCAAGTGTAAGAGCCTCTGCAAGCATTATTTGCATAACTTCATTAGGTTTGTGACTACAATCATTCTTTCCCCAGTCTTTGCTGAGGATGAGAGCTTCCTTTCTGTTGGCCAGGCTTATTTTTTTGATCAGAAGAAGCAGATAGAAATAAAATGAAGATATAGCTAAGTCAGGTGCTGGGCATGGCTGAGTGCATCGTGCACCAAGATGCTTAGAAAAAGCAGAAGTTATTTAAACTTTAAACCTCAAATCACAGTTGGATTTTAATCTGAAGTAACAAAAAAGTTTTTAACAGCAAGTGAGTTTTCCTACTTTGGTGTTTTACAGTGAGATCAAGGACTGTTTTTCAACAATTTAAATGCTTAGCCTTGAGTAAGTCATAAAGAGTCAGTCTTCTCAGTTCAGTCATGAACTATTTATAAGAAAACTGCATGCGCAGGGAAGCCTCAAAGAGGACCTACCTGGAAAATGATTCAGGAAAAGAACTGAACATAGGAGGGAGACAGTGGTGGAGAGACAATGAGTCAATTTGCAAATATTCTTTGTAAGCCTCTGACCTCTGACAGGCACAGGGCCATTTATTAATTGATAATTTTCATGACAGGTTGGAGAATATACTTACAATACTATTCTGGGATGGACAATAAGTATGTCAGAGAACAGAATAAGAATTCAAAATGATCCTGGTGATTTGGAGAAGTGATGTAAGATGGCTATTCATCAAAGAAAAAGACCACTTCTATGTAGAAAAAGGTTGTGATACAACATAGAGAAGTGGAAAGTGTTGCACCAAGGCTGAAGAAGTTAATGAAATAAACAGAGCCTCGGGGTTGTCTGACTGATTGTCATGTTATCCAGCAAGGACTTGAGGGTTATAATTAATCAGAAGCTATGACCACGAATCAAATCAGCCTGTGGCAAATAGAGAAAATATTATACCGGTATGTTTAAAACAGAGTATCATCTGTAGTAATCACTCCACTCTACCTGGAGCTGCTTAAGAGTGAGAAAGAAACAAGAAGCATTCAACAAAAGCAAGGCTCTTAAATTTGCAGTGATGAGGGTTCAGTTAGACTTTGAGGCCAAACATGTAACAGCAAGGATGATGGACCCCTGGAAACAGATTGGGGAAAGCTGAAAAATCACAGAAGGCACATACCCACAAGATAAATATCTGTCAAGAATAGCTATAGTTGAACTTTCACAGGGCAGATTTGGTGACATTAGGGTCCTTATTTCCAACAATTTGTTGATAAAGTCTATATAAAAGAAGAAGAGCTCAATACAATACAATACCATCACCATTTCTTTAGTGTGGGCAAAGTGCCTCCCTTTTGGTCCTAACCAGTTCTGGTGGTGACAGCAACTCTTCAGTACATAAGGCAGCAGAAACAGTACAAGGGTGAGGGGAGAAGTGTAATGAGGCTGTTGACTCAGCCTGTATGATGTGTTGTGGCTTCAGAGTCCCTTGTCATCACAAGATGCTCAGTAGAGAGGCAATCACAGAATCGTAGAATCAGCCAGGTTGGAAAGGACCTCTGAGATCATCAAGTCCAACACTTGATCCACTACCACTGAAGTTACTAGACCGTGGCACTAAGTGCCACATCTAATCTCATCTTAAAAACCTCCAGGGACAGAGAATCCACCATTTCTCTGGACAGCCCATTGCAATGCCTGATTACCCTCTCTGTAAAGAATTTCTTCCTAATATCCAACCTAAACCTCCCCTGGCACAACTTGAGACCATGCCCTCTTGTCTTGCTGATTGCTGCCTGGAGAAGAGACCAACCCCCACCTGGCTACAACCTCCTGTCAGGGAGTTGTAGGGGGTGATGAGGTCTCCCTTGAGCCTCCTCTTCTCCAGGCTGAACAGCCCCAGTTCCCTCAGCCTCTCCTCATAGGACTTGTGCTCCAGTCCCTTCCCCAGCCTTGTTGCTCTTCTCTGGACCTACTCCAGCCCCTCAATGTCCTTCCTGAACTGAGGGGCCCAGAACTGGACACAGTACTCTGGGTATGGCCTCACCAGCTCTGAGTCCAGGGGAAGAATCACTTTCCTGGTCCTGCTGCCATCCTGATCCAGGCCAGGATGCCATTGGCCTTCTTGGCCACCTGGGCACACTGCTGGCTTCTGTTCAGCTTCCTGTCAATCCAAACTCCCAGGTCCCTTTCTGCCTGGCTGCTCTCCAGCCACTCTGTGCCCTGCCTGTAGTGCCGTCTGGGGTTGTGACCAGTGTGACCAGTGGTAGGGTCGCTGCCCACCACTTCCTTCCAGCATGGATGATGGTGTAGCTTGGGCCACGTAAGTCCACATAAACATAAGTATTCAGAGGTCAACTCCTTTGGGTTTTACAGCACACACAAGGATGCAGCTGCCTGGCCCAGCCAAAAGCCCCTTCATGCCTCCCCTCCCCCTTTTTTATCCCTGAATGGTGTAAAGGGCTGCTACAGGAAAGTACCTTGCCCATGTTTGGGCTTCTAGCAGGATTCTTATTTAACATCTGTGAGAGAAGTCTAACGTCCCACCTGCCTCACTTCCTCCTGGAGCCTGTTACAGAAGCTAACATGGTTACTTGGAGCTTCAGTCCATACCGACTGCAGACCTTACTCTAGCTTGGCTCCTTATAAAATGTTGTGCGTAGAAGAAAACACTTCAAAAATACACTTGAACAAGCCAAAAGAAGGAGATAATGAGAGTCAAAAATAGAGCATTTTCAGGCACAGAGTGTGTACAACCTCTGATACTCTATTTTCATTTTAGTTTTCAGCTTTCTGTCTAAGAGTATGAGAAAGTTCTGGGAGAGTACTTTGACATGCACACAAAGTTGGCAGAAAAAATGTTATCGAGTTTGCTACTGTATCAAGAGCTTTACCACACTGACCTCAGCACATACCCAGTCATTCCCAAAGTAATGTCTTTCTTCTGAAATTCCCTTGTTTCTTATTTCCATTTGGAAACCATATAGTCAATAAATAAAACATTAGATAGGTTCCTAAACAGAGAAAGGCATCAAATCAAAGTAGTTGAATGGGTGAACAAAACGGTGGCAAAAAAAGGGAAGACTGGAATTAAGGTTGCATGGAAACTTCTTCTATTTGAAATAATGTTCATAGCATTTTCTTAACATCAAACTAAGAAACCCAGGGCAGAGAAATTGGTTGTTCACCTGTACTATCTCTTGTGTTTTCATTGCCTTCCCATGGGCTTATTTTCCTGGGAAAAGCTGTTTATTCAGTTAGCAGAGACATAGGTCTAACAAACAGAAGACAAAAGAAACACTGACCATTTGCACAAGATGTGGAGGCACGAAGGGAGAGAGTGTCTCTGTATACCTGTATTTTGGATGCTATTTAAAAAGACTACTCTGTAGAGCTGTGCCATGGGGAAAGATTGCTTCTTCCTGGCATTGTAGTTTCAGTTCAGCTCTGGGCTGAACTTTCTAATCCAGGACAGGGACATAATTCAGTACATATCAAGCTGGACAAATGTGAGGATCATCCATGAAGTCACCTTAATGTGAGCAAGAAGGTTGTTTTCTGGAGAGAGCAAAGTGGCAAGTCTGGGAACAGATACTCAGTGTTGTATGGGGAGGTGAGACTCTCCTGTGACAGGCCAGAGCCAGTTTTCACTTACCCAGAGCTGGTATAAGGATACTGCAACCTAGACTCCCAACCAGTTAGACTGTGGGTACTCAGGTTTGTCCCCTGTATGCAATAATCACATTTCCAATGTATAGCCTTTACATCACAGCTCCCCCCCAAATAGCCTATGTTCGATTTAGCTAAGCAAGTAGAAGACAGGTCATGTAAACCAGAGCATCTGAAATAATCAAGTATACAACAGATCATTTGTAGTCTCACAGCAATGAAATTAAGTTTACATAAATAATTCCCTACAAGCCTGAATTATGTTATTAAGGCATTAAAACAATGTAATTAAATATGAAGTGTAAATTTGGGGACTTTAGTTGAAGGGCTTACCCAAAATATTTAGCTGAATCCTCATCAATTACCATCTCAGTTTTCTCCTGCTGCACTGTCATCTGTGCAGAGTTTAAACAGTATGCCATGGAGGGTACTTGAACATATGCTTACCTTCAAAACTCTCAGTGGATCCACCACTCCCACCCAAGTGGCCTGTGTGTTCTCAAAGATGCTGACTCTCAGCCACAGCCCTGTGTGGGCATCCAGCACACTCAGATACCACCAGCAGCGTGAGCTCTCTCGCGTGTGCGTCAGAAGAGAAAAGAGCACCAGATATTCCTTTCCAAGATTCATTGAGCACTGGTGACAGCTGCTGAGCCTGTGAGGTGCTGTGAGGTGCTGCTACCCATCCAGTGTGAGAGCATTTGCAGCCAGCTGCCCCGAGTGGCCGCAGCGGATGCGTGCCGGTGACAGGAGGTCCCTCTCCACAGCTTATTCCCTGCCCTGGGATCACTGGCTGGATCACACCTGGTGTTTTATGCTCACCATGGGGGGTTTTGTCTGTGGCCTGGGTGGAAGCGTTGCTGGAGAGGCAGCAAGGATGGCTGGCTGAGTCACAGCCCGGGGCTGCTGCTGTGGAGGACGGCAGCTAAACTCATCTCGAGGGGGAGGATTGGAGTGGTATCGCAGTCTGGGCGTTGATTGCAATTGGTTTTATGCTTTACCAGCTGATGCTGGTGAAGTGCACAAGCTGCCGAGGGTCCCTGTGGGCTTTTTTGGCAGCTGTAAACCCACAGTACGTGGAGGTGCATTGCCCATGCCCTTTTCCTCCCATTTGCTGTGAAACTTTCCAGAGCTGTTTTAGTTGAACTAGGGCCTGAGCAACCTAGCTTATAGCTGGTCTAAAAGAGGAACAAACTTGAAATGCAGATGCAAGGAGATTACAGCCTTTTCTAAAGTCTCCATGGAACTTGATCTGCAGAAACCACCAAGAAGCAACCAGGCAGCAGAGATTCGTGTTTTCCACGCAGTGTGGAGCTGAGGGATTAAGCCTTCTGGTGAAAAGTTTTGTGTCCCATTACTAGCACCTCAGCTTTTGTGTGCTGGTGACAGAAGGACTACCTGGTGTGAGGAATTGCATTCCCACACAAAATTTTAAACCTGAGATCTTAATTTAGTTTTATTTTTCCTTTAGGACTTCTTTATTGTTTCAGGACTTTTGGTTTAATTTATGCCCTGTTATTTGACTTTATTACCCAAGATGCCAAGATTTATGTTAATAGAAGAAAAGGCATTTAAAATGTCTCTTAATATATTTCCCTTGAAATACATGAAGATTACAGCTGCTGCAATAAACTCATAATCTCTGAATGCTAGAATGGAAATGTTTGACATTAACAGACTGCTTTTAGAAATGAAATATCTGTAGCAAGGACATGGAGAACTTAGAACCAACGTCTGATTGTGACTGCATTTGAATTTTGTGTGCTATTTGAGATTCAGGGGAGGAAATGTTAACTTTTACACATACCTCAACACTTCTTGATGTCAACCAGAAACAGAGGCAGCAAAATTCCTCAGGAGAGACTGCTCCTATGACAGTTTGGATTTGGCAAGAACCAAGGAGAATGTGAAATCTTGTGAGAAAGTCTGATCCTTCCTGTTTTCCAGTCTCAGTGATTTCCATGGAAATTGAATGCTAGGAAATGCATTCAAAGATTTATATCTCAACTGCAGCACAAAGTTTAAAAATCTGGAATGTTATGGTACAACTTTGGGAATAGTTTGGTTTGAGTTAGCACTGAATTCGTGACGTGCCCTGGTCAAATATGTGACTGGGAAACTCTGAAGGTGAGCAACCATCCTGCAGCCCTTACTGCATATGATTTCATTACTTTTAGAGCATGGAGACAGGCTTTTCATGTGAAGGCTTTTCATGCTACTGTGAAGTAGCAAATGACAAAGAGATGAAAAGAGGTGGTCTCTGACTAGGTTCTCTACTCTGCCACAGCAGTTTTGTGCCAACTAAGATTTTACTAGCTTATCTCACTCTGAATCTGATGTAGTGGAGCAGAGATTAAGTCTGGGTTTAGAAAATCTGGGCACATTTGAAATTAAAGTATTACAGCAGAGCTGTTGTTCATACTAATGTTAGCAATCCTTAAGTGCTTAAATAAGATGAAGACCATTTTTGTACACATGAAACTCCCACTGAACTCTGCTGGCATTGACAGGGCAATGACTAATTGCTCAAAATAAATTACGATTGCCTACTCTGAATTCCTTTTGCTAAGAATCTAGATCCTTTTGATATACATGGGGTTATATAAATCCTCCTTTGAAAAATGAACGTCAGACTGTGGGTCTAAGCATGACAAAGACCTTAAACCTCCACTCTGAGCTGAGCAAGACATTCATCTGCTGGGAAGGTTTTGTTTACATTTTAGGCATTAATTGCACAATGTATGGCAGAACAAAATTATACCTTTCCCTTGTCCTGGAAAACTGCAGTAGGAGGAAATCAGCCTCAAAGTGGTTATACAGCCTGAAGGAATACAACCATTTTTCTAATTTTCAGAGGATCCCAAACAAATACAGTGCTGCTTATATCAAGAGATACAAACAATAACAACAAAAAACCCCTAATCTGCTTTAATAATATCAATGATTTACTAGTTTCTTAATAAAAGAATCATTCTAGTGTTTAGTGTACGAATATATTCCATCTCAGATACACAGATGTAAAAACTGAAATACACCACAAACCAGCCCAGGTAAAAGAAAAGGCATACATTCTTATAATTTTTTCACATTTCCATCTATTGAGAATAATGGCATTAGGCCAACTTCTAGCTGAAACAAGGTCAAAGTGATTTCAAAGAAATCAATAAAATTCATCCCTAGTTATCTGTGTAACTGAAAGCAGAATTTTGATCCAGTAAGTGCAGAATGAACACTCTTAAAATAGGAAGTATCAGACTCCAGGTACGTGTATCATCAGTTCAAATTAGATTTTACCTCTTGAAACCTTCCAGCACAATGAAGAAACCAGGAGGCATGTAAAGGAATTTCACAGTCAGTAAGGAATACAGCATTTGTTCTACTATTTGTATTGTTGTTCCTATGTAGAATCACAAAATGTTTTCTTATGTTCATCACTAATAAAGTTTTTATGGTTTTAATGCAAATTCCTTTTTTTGTTTGCTTTGGGCACTTTGTGTGCCTTTTTCTATAAAATCTGGAATGATTCTTTCTCCCTTTCTAGTCATTTTGCATTGTTACCATTATTTTGTTTAGATTATGAAAGACTCAGAACTGGTTCCTTGCTGTATACAGACATGAAAGAAATCACAGTCCCATTCCTAAAAAGCTTAGGAGGAAAATACTAATATCTTTGAGTTATCCTCTTTCAGGAAACTAAATTTAGTCTGTAATATCTTTTAAAGAGGAATCATAACATTATGGGAAAAAAATTATTTATTTGAGTCAAAAAAGGTACTCAGTAGAACCTTAGTTGGGGGAGTTATATGACTTTAGTAAGACTTCTGAAAATGTCATGTTTTGCACTTCGAAAGATATTTTGCTATTCCAGTTGTACTGGGAATTACAGTTCTCTGCTCATGAGCCTAAAAAAAGCCCAGAGTAAAGCATCTATTAGCACAATTTAGCCACTACAGCCTGAAAGCAAAGGTCAAAATGTTAATCAACTCAAGGAAATTGCTATGTTATTAACAGTCACCAAAGACCTCCATAATATTAGTGATACCAAACAAGGAGTATGCATATAACAGGATATTTGGATGAGTTTTGCAATTATACTCTCTTCTTGGAGGCTGTATTTAATTATTTTTTTTTATTAAAGAAACATGGGATCTGTATTCTGAAGGGTTTCATTTGAAAGGTCATTAGATTAAGTGGAATAGAGTAAAAACTAAAGAACAATATGTTCGTACTTGTCCATGTCCTAATCATGACTTCAATGGGAGTTAAGAGCTAATTCTCTTAGATGAAGAACATCGCTGGAAAACTGAAGTTTTACTGTATCATTTTCTTTCATTATATGAACTTAGAGGAATTATGTGAATTAGAGGAATATTTAATACAAATTATGGCTAATCAGAAGTCAGTTTATAGGTAAAGAATGATTTTGATGACAAGTTTATAACTAACTGTGGTCCAGAACCATAAGGAATTCTTAGGGTGTTTTACTGGACATATTCACTACTGTAACATCAGAAGTTTTAAGGCCATTTTTCTCACATGGAGATTTACAGAATCAGATCCAAAACTAAATTGCATGGTGTCCACCTTCTGGAATCAATGAGACAGATCTCCAGTGTTCAGAAACTCATTCATTATCATGGATCTGCCTTCCACACCCCCTAGAGTACATAAAGGTACTGAGGTCTTGAAAAAATGATAAATGATCAGGTCTTCAAGACTGAGGTCTTGAGAAAATAATACATGATGATGCATCTAAATATTTTATAATAGATACAAAGTAATTAAATTAGAATATAATGGAAAACCTGAATGCTAAATACTTAAAGCTTGTTTTTTACAAATTTAACAAGCATATTAATAAAAAAAAATTAAAACCTAGGTGTCTCTGAAAGGTAATATTAAAAAATGGTTGTTCCATTTATTTTATCCACTTAAACATTTAGATTATATTTCTTATAAATAAAACTTTTATACACAAAAGATGGAGTGCAGATACAGGCACACAGAGGAAGAATATTGCTTCAACTCTTCCCCTGTGTTTGTCATAGCATTTTTAAGGTATAATAGTGTAAAATTAAATAAAGTGTATGGTATTTTAGGAGTATTGTCATATTTTGGATACCTGAGTGTTGTCTGATGAACACTGAATCAAGCTGCCTTTGCAAATAAATATTCTCTCGGTGACTCACTCTTACTGGATACACAGCCACATGCTTGTGGATTTTTAGAAGTACTTTGCCTGGAAAAGAATGGATGAAAGCATATGAGAATATGGCCATCACACATATGTCAAGTATTCACAAAGAGAAGTTGACATGGCACATTTATCCTCATGAGTTTGATCATCTAAACATGCTGTGACATTCATCCATAACTGAATGACTAAAATGCCCATTCTAACATCAATTTACTATAATTCTCTTCTGTCTGTAATTCAAGAAAATGGCTCTGTTTTCAGAAATGACAACTGAAAACCAGGACAATGATACCCATGCATCTCATTTTTAGAGTGCATAAACTGCTCCTCTGATGACCTATGAGGCAAAGTCATGAACCTACTGTTTCACCATGGTGCTGGATGATGTGGACTACAATCAGTGCTGTCAGAGGAAGCAGACAATTCTGTTCATAGGCTGCCACTTGGTCCTGTAGCTTTTGTACCTGCAGAGTAAATAGCTTTAAAACACACTTCTGGAGGTTAATTCTCCACTGTGATAATTATTCAGATGTTGCACTTTGTATGCAGTCTTCAGTGCACCTAAGTATCTGCTTCACATGCGTACTATCAGCTCTGCACATGCATATTCCCACACAACACCCACAGCCCAAATTTGGGTAGGACAGTTTAGTTATAGCTGCAAAACACTCTCCATCCAAAATGCAGTAGTTCGGGGGTAATTCACAGGTGCACCTTTTTTTTTTCTTATAAATTGCCATCCATGACTTTGATACATTAAACTTCTAGATTGCAGTTTCCAGTTCAATATGCTAAATCCCGGTAGAAAGCATAGGTTGAAAAAGGAAAACAGATGTAAAGAGAAGGTATTACTGGCAGTAATTTAGGTAAATTGGTAGTGGTGTTCTTACTCCTTTACTAAGCTTGTACTACATAATTGGATATATCTGTTTTATTTCATGCAGGTAACAGTATAAACATACAAATGCAGTTCTGTAGAAGGGTTGTGAACATGCAGTGCCTCGCTCCAGCAATTGCTGTTGTCTGGTGTTTCTGTGTAGTCTTATTTGTACCATAGAATCACAGAATCAGCTGGGTTGGAAGGGACCTCCGAGATCATCAAGTCCAACCCTAGTCCAATACTGCTGCGGTTACTAGACCATGGCACTAAGTGCTACATCCAGTCTTATCTTAAAAACCTCCAGGGACAGAGAATCCACCACTTCCCTGGGCAGCCCATTCCAAGGTCTGATTACCCTCTCTGTAAAGAATTTCTTCCTAACATCCAACCTAAACCTCCCCTGGCACAGCTCAAGACTCTTGTCTTAGTGATCATTGCCTAGGAGAAGAGACCAACCCCCACCTGGCTACAACCTCCTGTTGTAGAGAGTGATGAGGTCTCCCCTGAGCCTCCTCTTCTCCAGGCTGAACAGCCCCAGTTCCCTCAGCCTCTCCTCATAGGACTTGTGCTCCAGTCCCTTCCCCAGCCTTGTTGCTCTTCTCTGGACCTGCTCCAGCCCCTCAATGTCCTTCCTGAACTGAGGGGCCCAGAACTGGACACAGCACTCCAGGTGTGGCCTCACCAGTGCTGAGTCCAGGGGAAGAATCACTTCCCTGGACCTGTTGGCCACCAGAAAGGGAGGTAGGGTGGCCAGGTTGAAACAAAGACTGCAAATGGGGCGTTTTGTCCAGTTCAAAATTAAACATCACAATTCATTTCTGCAGGTTAGTAAAGCCTTTATGTTTACAGTTTTTACAGAATGACATCAAATCAGCAATGAAAAAGCTGTGTCCAAAGCAAAATCTCTGCTTTTTTCTGAAATAATTTTCTCCCTTCTTTCAGACCAGACTGCTTGCTGGTTTGACGAATGGTTTCAGTCTTCCTGGAGCTGCATTTTCCTTTTATTATTGTTTTGTTTGCAAACCTCCTTCCTTCTCTACCTCCTCTCCTGTCTCTGGACTTGATACTGCAGCAAACTGCTTCATCCAGTCCATCCCCATCCAGCTGTGGGAAGCTGCTCAGCTCTGATTACACCTCACAGTCTTTTGAAAAGAAAACGTACCTGCGTTGTTACCATAGGTGAGAGGAGGCTTCCTATCCCTCCCCCTCCAACTTGTACGCATGTAAGTCCTAAGTAGGAATATTTGTTTCCCCACTGATTAAGGGAGAGTTTTTTCAACACAGCCCCCACTAGCTGCCCCTCAACCAGGAGCTGCTTCCCTTCACCAGGGCTGCAAAAGGCTCAACATAGGACACTCACAGTACATGGCACACGTGGCTGGTGTACAGAACTATAGGCAACAGCTAACCAGCTTGTCTTCACATTTGCAAGGCTCTGGAGATACACAGAGCTGTGATTACTGTGTCCTGAGCAAGGGGAAAAATACACTAACACAATGGTTTTCAACTGCAGGCCTGTGCAGAGCATGAAGATGCACACTTTCTCATCTTCCTCTGAGCCAGGTAGTCAGATGATTTGAGAGGAATGTTAGGGTGGATCTCCAGACACTTCTGGCTGTGCTGGAGGCACATCCATCATGATCTCCTCCTGGCTGCTCATGTCTTTGAAGCAGAAAAGGTGGGCGGAGGGAATGCTGAAGGCAACAGCCCTGCAGCTAAGGGCAGCAGCCACCTCCTAGGACATTCCTCACTCCAGGCCCCTCTTTATGGCAAAATGTGAGAGCAACCTATGAGAAAACTGCAGTTTTCTGAGTCTGCGGGTTCCAACTAAACTGATGAGGGGAGTAAAGAGAAAAAGGGAAACAAAATATTTGCAGCTGTTTGAATGGGAAATTTCTGTGTCATTAAGACCTCAAAATCAGGTTTTGTTCGGGCGTTGGTACGTGTTGTTGTGTTGGTTTTTACAAGACACCAGATGCTGATCTGATTTGCTTCACAGAAGCTATTAGCAATCCAGGAGATTCAGGAGGCTGCTGATAAGAGAAAGTATAGCAGCCCTGCAAAATTGTCTCATTAAGCATCAATAAAGTTTGAAGCAGGAGCTTTCATCTACATTTGATGTCTTCCCAAATATGTGGAGTAGTTGAACATGCTCATTTTTCTGGATAATAAAACTATTACAGTAAACCTTTCAGAAAGTATTAGATTAATTCACTGTCCTTCACTGAAGAGGCAGTTGTAGAGATTTTTTTTTTAAACTGCATTTTTTTTATCTCAGAGCTTTGGAGGATACTGCTGACATTTACTTATGAGGTTTTAATTAAGTATTATTTACAATGTACCTGAAGCTGTTGTTAGAAGATTTTTTTTTGTGTTTGCTGTATCAGCAAACCTAAGTAATAATTCCGTCTGAAGCTGATGAAGTATAAATGTAAGTTTAGAGAGTAATTATAGTTGGGTAAATATTTTCCATTTGATTTTTTTTAGTTTCTCTGTCTGCTTAACAGATCCTTTCTAACTCATGCTGGAGTCTCTCCTGAGAAGCAGTTCCTTTGATGGAACTACTCTAGGCTCCCTTTGAATGGAAGCAGCATCAGGACAAAATATGTACAATGAGTTAAAACAGAAAGTGAGAAGCACATTTGCATTTAGAATCTCCACGTTTACGGTTTCACTGAACCTGCCTGAAGCCATTTGAAGGCACTCACTTGTGTAAAGAGCAGAGCTGGAGAACACCACCAGAATCCTGGTCCTGTAAGCAGTTGGACTTCGTGGAACAGCTATAGATGTAGCACTGCTCCAACCCCAGCTTAGAGCAGCAGCTGGAGGGAAACAGGGAGTAGAAGGGAAGAAGAAAGCATAGGCAGGGATTGTATAGTGCAGCCAGGGTACCTGCTTTAGGATTCCCACTGTGTTCCCAGAGTTCCTGTTCAGAGTCAAGTCCTCTGCAGTGAGTTTGCCATCATTTAGTGAGAACAGAATTCAGATCAGAAATACTCTCAAAAGGAGGCTAAAGTATTAAAATTAAGAACAACCTTAGGAAACTACAATTGGTGGACTCACACTTCCTACCCCTGTGTTCAAAGTTTGTAGTCTGCTGAAATTTTAGGGCAGGGAGGTGGTGCTGTTTTGGATTTTTTTTTTTTTAAAGTTGTGATGGGTTTAGGTATTTGCCATCAGACTTTTCTAAGAAACATTATCAGCACAATGGCAGACGCTAAGATTTGCAGCTTGCAATAGCTGAAATTTTCCAGTATGCTCAAGTGATTTAAGTGCTTTGGGGATTTCTACCCTAATTCCTTGAGAACAAAACTTGAAATGTCACTTACAGCAGAAGAAATTACCTCAGATACACATAGGAATAACATAATTTACAGTTAAATGATAACTAAACATTCCAAGCAATGTATATAAACCAGAACAATCGGATCCAAACATTGGATCTGCCTTTCAGACAGACTGAGATCTGGTTACAATCTTGATAGCTGAAGCATCTTTCTAAATATCCCTGAAAGGAATGTATAACAATTTGCACTGTAATATCTGAGTCACCTTTCAACTAAGGGTAGAGGTGGATATGAGGGGCACCTTAGAAGCTGTAAAATAAATATCCAATGTTGGGATAAGTAAGGGAAAAAGTCAATAAAAAGCTCTCTTAAACTTCACGTTTGGTTGTGAAGCTACAAAGCTGTTGAATTGTGGACAAATAAAATGAAGTGGCAAAAGAAACTGAGCCAAACAGATGAGAATTCATGCTTGTATTTGTATACATAAGGTCATCTTCAAGCTGCAAAAAAATCAGTTCAGAGTATGTCCACACTGTGTAATAAGTAATGTCTCTGCATGCTTTGCTCCCGGATCTGGTCCTTTGGTTGTCTGCGTGGGATGGAATAAAACAACTGTATTCTTCCACTCCCCTCCAAGTGTGATTCGGGGAGTAGTTTCCTCTGAACTGTTCCTATAGCAGTAGAGATGAAGAGCAAAGCATGTTCTCCAGGACCTCCCCATCAGCCCTGCACTCTCAAAGACCCCTAAGCACTCTCCCATTACTCTCCCATAGCACACAATAACCATCCATCTTCCTGGGCTATAGAAATGCCACTCTCTTTCAAGCTGTTGTACAGTCTACACGAGATCACAGGCACCTCTGCGTGAAAAACTGCAAGAAAGAAACAGCCATGGGGGTCTGTAGGGGATCTGGACTAAGCACTGGGTGGTCTGAAGGCAGCTTGTTGATTCTAAGTAGAATTAAGCCTGTACGGCGGGAGCGTGACCCTCTTTAAAACACTGATGGGGGCAGTTCCCTGGGGAGATGCCATTAACAGGGTACATGGTACCCTGTCCCTCAGAGAGATGCACCCAAACTGGGTTGTCTCAAACTACTGTTAAAAATGAACAACTCTTTATAAATAGGACATTGATAACCGTGAGAAGTCCAGAAAGTATCAGTCAGAGATGCTCAAACAAGGAAGTTAAAACAGAGTTTTATGGAATCAGTTGTTTCTACTGATAAACTGAAAGAAGTAGGTGAACTTAAAGTTTTTACATACTAAAATTCTTGTTGGGCAGATTGGAAAAGGCTTATGATTACAGACATCAAAGATGAGGTGACACACTAGCTTTTGTGCAAGGACAGTCAGACCTGTCTAGATTAGAGATTAGGTAATTATGTTTAGCTGTTTTAATAAGCTATTTCTCATGCTGCATAAATGTAGTCTGATTGGTAATTAAACTGGCTGTAGTATGAATCTCTGCAGTTTTTCTTTACACAGGTTTCACTATATTTTGCTGCCCATTCATTTCACTCTCTCTTCACATCACTGTGCCACATGTAATAAAATTAACTTTTTGGGAGACCAAAAAGTTACACACTTATGACATACAGCAATAAACCATTGATTCAGTGAGTACAAGTCACTAGGTGTCATTTCAGAAGCCTTCTTTCTCCATCAGTGGTACAAATGTTGAAGAGACAAGCTTCGCCTTGTGGCTATGCACAGAACAAAGACCACACAGGGGTCTCAGAGATAAAACAATTAGTCTGTAATGACAATTAAAATGTAATGTCAGTGTTTATTAAGAACAGTAAAATGCACAATGATCACACATCAGGAGAAGACAAGACTCTTAACTGCAATTTTATCCTAATTTGGCTGTGTGAGAGAAAAAATCAGTGAGATTTTGGAGCAGGCTGTTGTGCTTTATGTGAATGCTAGTATAGAAAAAACAGTGAATGGTATTACCAAAAGCAGTAGTTTATCCTGTTGAAACTAGGAAGATTTCGAGAGATCTTAGAGGGTATTATTATTAGAGGATGTTTAAGAAAATAATCATTTTGCCTTGGGAGAAATCTCAGAAAAATACATGACTGTTCGTATTTTTAATTCTTTTGCTCTTTTGTTATTATTTTTATGGTGGTTCGTATTGGAAAATGAAAATATTTTACTTCTTAATGGAAAATGAATGTGGTCCTGTTAGGTAAAGTTCAGACTATTCTGCAAGCTAATTAAAATTGTCAGTGAAAGAAAAGCAACTTAGAACCAACAGGCTTGCTTTTTTTTTTTTTCTGTAGTGGTACAGAAACAGACAAAAATCATCAGATCATTTAGGTTGGGAAAGACCTTTAAGATCATTGAGTCCAACCATTAATCCAGCACTGCCAAGTCCACCACTAAACCATGTCTCTAAGTGCCACATCTACACATCTTTTAAGTACCTCCAGGGATGGTGACTCAACCACTTCCCTGGGCAGCCAGTGATCCACAACCCTTTCCATGAAAACATTTTTCCTAATATACAATCTAAAACTCCCTGGTGCAACTTGAAGCCATTTCCTCTTATCCTACCACTTGTTACCTGGGAGAAGAGACCAATCCCCACCTCAATATCACCTCCTTTCAGTTAGTTGTGGAGGGCGATAAGGTCCCCCTGAGCCTCTTTTTTCTCCAGGCTAAAAAAAACCAGCTCCCTCAGCTGCTCCTCATAAGACTTGTGCTCCAGACTCTTCACCAGTTTTGTTGGCCTTCCTTCAGCACACACCAGCACCTTATGGTTGAATGGGGTTGTTGGAACTCAAGCAGAGGACCCAGCCCTTTGCCTTGCTGAACCTCACACAGTTTTTGTCAGCCCATCGATCCAGCCTGTCCAAATTCCTCTGCAAAGCCTTCCTACCCTTCAGCATGTCACCACTCCCACCCAACTTAGTGACATCTGCAAACTGACTGAGGGTACATGCAGTCCCCTTGTCCAGACCATTGATAACACTATTAAACAGAACAGGCCCCAGAAGTGTTCCCCAGCATTTTGCATGTGAAGGAAATTCCACAATTCTGTGGAAAATGAAGTTTTATTTTAAAAAATATTTTCTAAACTGAAACGTTATTCTAAAGATCTTGCTTAGTATATAGGACAGAATGAGAAAGCAGGGCCAAACACAGACCAAGCATAAATCAGTTGTTAGCTTAAATAGAGCATTGGACTAGCTGAGAAACTTATCCTTATTCCGCTATTTTGGTGGTAAAAGCAGCATGTCTCATTTCTTTCTGAATTTGCTTTCCTGCTAAGGTTCTGCACAACTTCCAAGTCCATTATTTTTCTTAAATGAAAGGCTTGTAATAATATATGGCATTAAAAGATAGAGGAGAAACCAGATCTACGGGTCAGTCTGTCATGGCTTAAAAAAAGCATTAAGTCCATCTTCTCTGAATTTGGAAAGTTTTCCTTAAGAAATGAAGCCATGGAAGATAGATGAGCCACTGCCTGAAGGGAAGAGTTATTATGTAATAATAAAACATTGCAGAAGACAGAGAGTCAGCTTTTCCCTGAACATTTTAGAAGTTTCAAGATATATCCCCCCTGCCACGACATTTAACCGGGGCAGAAGAACCCACTCCCACTCAGTTATCTGGGAAACCTCATTAAGCCAAATTCTGCTCCTTGTTACGTTTTCAGCAGCTGTTTAAAGACCATATGGACCCCTGCATGGACCTCAGAATGCCTAAAGTTTTGCAAATGCTTTACCACTAAGTAATGAAGATCTCACAACATCTTGCACTTTGCAAATGAGGAAATGGAGACACAGGCAGAGACACTGTTCACCCCATCCACGGTGTGGCAGAGGCAAAGAGAAAATGTGCTTTAGGTCAGAGACCACTTTTACATCTTCAAACTGTGCTATTGCTATTCATAAATCTTTATTCATTTTGTTTTCTAAATATGGGTGACAGCGAGAGCAGTTATAGTAACACTGCAGTAGTAACACTAATATAAATATTTTTCATTTGCATCACAAACTAGTGATGGCAAAACTTTTGCACTGTGGAAGCATCTTCAAGAGTAATGATCACCCTAGAAGGGAGAAACCATCTAAGACATGTATCACAGTGAGGATAGAGCATGTTTTAACTTGTGCATGCTGTCTGAGTGCTCATTTTTATACTGTGATTAATTCCTCTGTATAGAAAACATTCCTCAGATAAAAATTATACCATAATGTGACACAAAATAGAGCTGAAAAATTAATTGACTTGGCTGAAATGAACTAAAAATTGTGACATGTTTTCTGAACACCACTGAACACTGTAAACTAGATTACACCCTCATTCTGTATAATAAATGTTTGGTAAAGTGGACTTTATCTTTGCGCTTGCAGGATTGTAAGTAAGAAGGAAGTCCAGTAAAAAAAAAAGTACTTCAGTGGGAAACCAGGGTGAGAGAAAAAACACATTATCAAAGGGGGGATACACTAGTGTAGAATTGGAGGAACCTAATGATAAAACAGCTCCATGAAATCTGAAAATACAGAAAATACTTTTTCATAGAAATGCATTTCCACTGCATACCTCATTACGCCCTTGGGAGTTCCTTATGTATATTGTCTGCATAGAACAGAGTGAAATTCATCTTTGGAGTAGTTTGCTGCTAGCTGGGAAATAAAGAAAGTGCTCATAAAGAGGAGCTGCTAAATGCATTTCTGATTCCCAGGAGAAAGCATTGCTAGTGGCAATGACTAGCAATATTTTCTACCTCATCAGACTTTCAGCTAAAAGTGAACAGAAAACTTCATGCTAGGAGGTAACAAATGGTATGTGGGAAAGCAGCAACAAGATTATGTTCCTTTTCATCCTTGGTTCAGATCTATCCCACGTGGCTGTTGGTCAAAAGTCTTTTCCCATCCAAATGCATCTGGAGATAAGCCAGGATACTGGAGAGTCGTTACAGCTTGTTGCTGTCTACATCACATCCTAACTTGATTCATCTGGGATTTGTGCTGTTCATTTGAGCATAGGGAGTAATATGTTCTCTTGTTTGCTTGATGCAGTCAGGGTGTTAAGCAATGGGACTAGTAGTGAGACCATGTCCTGGCTCCATCCCTAGGTCTTATCCTCCATCTGCAGGATAAAGCTTCAGCCCAGTGGCAAGCCTCTTTCTTCCAGCTTGAAGCCTCACATGAGTTCTTGGTGATCAGGCCACCACTCTGATTGTGCTGAAGTCTGTTGTGAAGATCAGACTATAGTCACGACTCTGCAAGTTGGGTTGTATGTGGTACTGCTGTCCCTGGGATGTCAGGTCCATGGGAATACAGATCTACCAGCACCCTCAAGAAGGGACAAGTCCCTTGCTGGTTTGTGAGAATCAGAAGAGGATGCAGTACACAGTGGTTTTAAATTGTTTGTGTTCACTGTATTATAACAAACTTTGAGGCAATAATTACTTCCCTGGGGTAATATCAACTGCACTAACAGCATGAGAAATTTGATCTGCCCATTTCCTGGTTTTGGCCACAGCTCATGAAACCACAACTGTTGAATGCAGAGCCCAGATAAAAGGGCCATTCTCCTCTACCTACACAGCTATTTTTGGTTCTTCACGGCTTATAAATAAAATAACTTTCGAGATTGAAATTGGTCGGGAGTTCTTTTGCAACCGAATGGCAAGTGCCTTTCGAGTCCTTGGAGAGATGGGGGAAGTTAAAATAATTTTTAAGTCACAATTGCGTTTTTGAAGTGTTCAAAAATGGAAATATATTCCTAAAAAAACAGATACACATATACCCTGAGTTTGATCCTGTCCCCGGAGAAGCATTCGTAGCTTCAGTGAGTTCCATGGAGTTATGCCAAATGACATGAGCTCAATGTTTGCTTCAGGCCATTTTGCTATCACAAAGAGCAGCAACACGATAAGGATCACAACATATTTCTGAAAGGAGGGCAAGTGTCGCTGATAGACTGGTTGCAAAAACATCATTCATTAATAAAAAGGTCATGAGTGATTGCAAGGGATACAAATGAAATACTTCACTTCTTTGGAGCTTCATTTTGCAGTCCCTTTAATTGTATTTATCAACCACATTTTCCTAATTTTTTCAAAGGTCTGTCTTCCTGCAATTTAAGGTCTGTCTTTAGAAACCCCAGGTTAAAAAGAGCCTTCCCTTTTAGTCTCTAAGCCTGAGTACACACTGGAAAGACAAGATAAGAGGGAACCTGCACTTTGAAAGATGGCTCAAACCAAAGACACTGCCTGAAACTGCAGGGTGCATAAAATGCAGGTCTTAGTACAGGCAGCAGCACTGGTGTTATATGAAGTATCAGGCACTGGTCAGGTAATGGCAGATGGCATTTTGAACCAGCATACACTTAAATATGTGAGCATGTAGAGACTAAAAACATGAAGTCTTACCTAATTCAGAACACAGTAGCATCCTTGGAACAAAGCTCCAAAGAAAACTAAGTCAAAAGAGATGCAATCTCATAGAGTCAAGCATGAAATGACTGAATATTTTACTTTCTCAACCACCCTACCTCAGGCAACAAAAGCAAGCTTACACTCCAGGGTGAGAAGGAAAATATATGATGATTGTGGAAATCAAGCACTGTATTTTATTTGTCCATGGTGTGCAAGTAATTCTCAGAATGCAGAATAATTGTTTTTGTCCTTGTTCCAAACACAAACAAGGAATGTGTCCTGAATTAGTGCAAACTTTTAAGTCTGTTTTTCCAAGATAAAGAGCTGTAGCATAAGTAAGAACACAGTCCTACTTGAGGGGTCACAAAAACTGTTTGACTTCATGATTTGGACAGCAGTAGAGGTGAAGGTCTCCAGTTCTTGCACAATATATAATCCAAAATGGAATTAAATTGTAAATCAATTACAAAACACTGAAGATTTTACACTATGTAACTTTTCCCCCTCTTCCACCAAACTAATGTAAGTGAGCGAGTATGAATGGATAGTAACAGAGGCAACTAATGGTAGGGATAACCCCAAAATATTTGTATAGTTTTTCCTGTTCCCTGTCTGACCTACTCTGTTTTATGTCAATTTTGACTTTAAGGGGTAAGGGCTTGTCTTTCTGTACTGTGGTTTATGTAGTGTCACAGATGTTGATATTGATCTCTTGCAGTAAAAGTTTCTGTTTGATCTTGCCAGTGTAAGAGCATGAATGTTATTTTCATCAGGGCCTTTCCAGTTACTCGATTCATTAGTTTTGCACAAAGCGGGATTGTAACTGGGCAGGGAGAAGGGGGAAATTGTATGTGTGGAGTAGGATTTAGCAATTCCTATATTTCCTATAAGACAGAGGCTATTTTGAGGTTGACTTCGTCTCCCTTTGGGGAAAAGGTACCTTGCCAAAGCTGAGGGCAATGGCATCTAATTTTCCCATCCACTGCTTGGAAAGTATTTATTAAATAAACTTTTACCTTCTCCCTTCTTAATTCTCAAACAGTTCTGTGACACAGTAACCTTGTTCTGAGTGTAAATGTCCTGCCTCTCCCAGTCAGAGATAACAAACATCCTTGAAAAACAGTACATCTTTGTTTTTCACAACAGAGTTGCTTTCCCACTGGTTACTTAAAAAGCAAAACTAATGTTTTGCCTGTGGGAACAATTTAAGATGAGATAAACTGTGGGTATTAGCCTGTCAGAGGTCATCCCAAGCTGATGTTATAACCTTGTTCTGGTAGGTTTATGAACTTTCCTGTAGCAGTGTCCACAGAAATGGTTTAGTTTGGATCGTATGATAG
The DNA here is from genome assembly GCF_003945725.1 of Corapipo altera. Lineage (NCBI taxonomy): Eukaryota > Metazoa > Chordata > Aves > Passeriformes > Pipridae > Corapipo > Corapipo altera. The sequence continues at coordinate 558,820 of NW_020884873.1, read as the reverse complement.
GATTATGAATTTGTAAACCACTGTCAAAGGTGGCTGTTCTCCTAAGTGGGCTCTGACTGACTTGGCATTTGCATTCTTGTAAGGAGGAAAATCCTTAGAAATGCAGGTCAAAGGTATTAGTAGGAAGCAACTCATTCATCTGCAAGAAGAAGGAAAAAAAGTAGAAATCCCAATATTTTGGGATTACATCATCACTCTTATGGCATCAGTTGAGCACTATTATTGGGCCATGATTACTCCAAGGCTGTTTGACATCCTGTGAATACAAATTTAGGTGTCAAGTCCTATGGAAAGTTTCCTGTGGAGGAGATGTTGAGGGAGACTAACACTGGGGCTTGGTTTCAAATACTCAGTCCAACATGCCTGCATGTTTACGTGGGAGCAAAGGGTCTACAGTCTCCATGTATAGCCAGGGCTCTATGAAGTTGTTCCAACAGAGTCACGTAGTGCCATCTGAAACAGCTACAGGAGGCTGACTGGTGTGAGACAGGACCTGTCAAGGACCCATGCTTTTCTAAATGGCTGCTAGAGCCACGTAAGGGCCTGTGGGGAATTTATAATGCCACTTCATGCCTTCATTCAGCCATCTGAAGTGATCCCCAAGTCTCTCTACTGCTCCTTGTGCAGACAGCCAAGCAGCAAATACAGCCTGGGAAGTAAATGGTACTGGTCACTGAAGAACTGAGTGAACAGAGCAGGTTCTCTCAAACAGAAAAGCAGAATTTCTCAGGCAGAAATTTCTTCTGGCAGAAAAAAAAAAATTCCTCCCTGCAATTGCCCCAAAGTAGAGGGGAAACAGGGGATCTCTGTCTTCTTAAACTTTTAAAGGTTTTTTTAAATTTAAATCTTCTCTGACGCACACCAGTAACATTTGAAGTTCTCTGTGGGGAGAGGGAGTCCAGCTCAAGGTCTAGAAAACAATTTGATATCCTGACATGTTGAACTGTGACAACTAGCCAGCTGATTTGCCTGTCAATTCTTGTCCTTAGTTCTCTTTGCCTTTCACAGATATTCTTTTAGATAATGTTGGAGGCTGTATTTGAATAGCAAAGACATTTTTGACATTACTCAGGAGGAACAGCTTCATTATTGTGGTGCTTTACAGCCTCAGAGTGCTTCAGAACCTACAGGCATTGGTTGTTTGCTGTGCAACACATCCCTGGAGTCTAATCTTGCAAGTAAATATGTGACTCATTCATCCTACAACAGTGTGGGACCATAAATATCAGGCACCTCTTTGCTCAACAGAAGGCCATATTCATGTGTGGTTGACGAATGCAAGTCCCTAGACAGTAAACACTCAGACCCAAAACAACCCAAGCCTGCAAGTGGGAATTAAAAGCTTTGCTGTTTTGTAGAATTTCATATTACAAGGTAGACCACGTAGTCAGTAGATCAAGAGTAGTCCCTGATGACGATAATGCTGTCTGACTTCAATACCAAAAATATATAACAGGTATTAAATAAGTTTTGTTGTTGTTCGTGTCTTAGTATTCTTTTAAGGCTACAAACATGTTCATTGTGTCCTGAACTGTTTCCAGTCAAAATATTCTTGACAGATTCTAATTAATACATTCAAAGGGACAGTTTTAGTACAGTTTCCCACAGACACTTCTATAGCAATTGTGTTCCAAGGGGACAATAAAACCACAGGGAAATTTTGCACTGTAATAACACTTGGTTGTTTAGCTATGCTCAAAGTTACTTGAGTGTTACATGTTCTTTCCTGATAGAGGAGTATGAATTTAAATAGGAAAATACCAAAAATCTTTCAGGTAGCGGGTTGCATCATCCTGGAGGTTTTTTTAATTTAGCAAAACAAATTCAGTGATCTTAGCCCTAGCAGAGCTAGAAATAGCTTAAGAACACATACATGCTCCTTTGCACTCATTGAATTTCCACTTAAACTATTCATTGCTGTGATGCAAGTCAAATACAGCACAGAGATACCATTACAGAAGTGCTGCTGGAGACTCCAGCATTACAGGTGCATCGACACAAATCAATATTCACAAATTAATGGTTTGGAAGCCAAATTCTAACACAATAGCTCGTCAGGGGACAGTCTGGAGGAGGAAAAAGTATTTTAATTTGGCTTTGACAATTTCACTTGTTTTCCTAGCTCCTTTTTTGCTAACAACTGATTCAAACCTTGCCCTTTGGGAGTGCATTCACCCTAGTACGTCACATTTCAAACTTTTAATCACAGCCACAGAACATTGTTCTTCATAACATAATTTAGTTCTGCAAACAAGAAAATGAAAATGTCAAGCTTCATCAGTTGCGCTGGTTTTCTAGAGCAATCTCACACTTAGCTACAGCCTTGACAGGGGTGTCTCCCTACAGTCTTTGCTCTTTCCTTGCCCTGTTCGGGTTCTAGGACCAATATTCAGAAGCAAAAACTCTCAGCCCGAAAGACTTTATTGGTTACACGTGACCCCTGGCATGAGGGTGCAATAGAAATAGCCATAACCTTCCAGCAAACCCTCCACATCTACTGCACAAGAAAATATGGTTCTCTACTGTAGGAGCTGCCAGTCTTCCACTCCCACGAGTAGCAGCCAAGGCAGCTTCTCCCTGTGATGATTTTCCTGCAGTGCAAAAACTTTTCAAGCTTCAGTTTCTAACTAGAGTGTGTAATTTAATGAGAGCTGAAGCCCAGAGCAGGAGAAGCAACATCAAGCAAGATGGGCAGAGAGTTCATTCTCTTCAAACCTTCCTACATTTGAAGGGAAGTAGCCACTTGTGCCACAGTATTTTGATTCCAGGGTAAATGCTGTTCAATGGGTACATTAGACAGGTCTAGGGTCTAACAAAAACTACCACAATAAAATTATACTGCATAATAAATAATTCACATTCCGAACTGCTAAACTCTAGGTTGCTTCAGCTATACCATAGCCAAAAATTGAGCTTTAAAAATTTAAGGGGAGGGCACTTCAGAAAATTAGAGTTTACACCAGAATCTACAGAATATGGGATAAAAAGTCAGTATGGAGAGGAATTATGAGAACATGTGATTATGAGGGGAAAGGTAAAATGTAGTCACTTCTTCCTGTTTCTCTAAAATATAAGCAAATTACTCTCTGAAAAGATTAATAGCTGGTACATTTAGTTTAGAGCAAAGTAAGAGGAAGTAATACTTCAAACAGCAGCTGTTTAACCTGTGCATTGCACATCCAGAGAAGACCATAGCATCATTTTCATTGTCAAAATGTTGAAACAGTTTATGGTCTTCAATAAATATCTCTAGTTATAGGTGATATGTTATTGAGGGCTTTGTGAAAGAGTCATGATTTAGACCTTTAGAGGAGCTGCCAGACCTGAGTTCTGTTTTATTGTGGATATAAATGCTGGGCTCATACTACCAGGAATGTCTAATCCATGACTAACCAGAAGGATTGGAGTCCACAGCATAAAAGAATAACCCTGAGATCTGCACTGGTGGGTAGTCAGGAATGTTAAGCAATAGAAGGCAGTAATCAAGCATGCCAGAATTTACAAGATGAAGAAAAGATTTACTCTTAAACAGATTCATAAAAAGACTGGGTAATATATGGATACTAATCTGGAAAGGTCTTTGAACATATTTCATCTGGAAATAAAGTGGGCATCTTGTGGCAGAATAGTAACAGACTGTCTCTGGGTTTGAGATTACAGCCACCTTGAACCTCGCCAGTTCTTAAACGTTCACCCCTCACTCCCCCGCTCAAATTCTTGTTCAGTTAAAAAAAAATTACCCATAGGAGATATTTATTTTTGGTAACACTTTCTTTTTACATTGAAGTCAAGCCAGTGCTACTGGACCAAGTCTTCAGCTGCTGTAAATCAACATGATTCTGTTGGTTGGACTGAACCTCAAGTGAAACTCAAACTCATCTCTTATTTTCAGTCAGATTGTTGGGGTCTGCACAAAAGGTTTGCCTCCTGCTTATTGTAGTTTGTGCAGGTCTTACTTCACTGGCCATTTTCCCTCTACTTAGAGCCAGTGAGATCTCTGACCTGCTCTCGTCAGTGCTTTCACAACCCAGGAATGAAGCAACCAGAATGGTCACTCCCTCCTTGTAACCCCCTTGTGGACAAGTGGAGCAGAGTGGCACCCAGGGTGCTCTTGGATTGTCACTGCACTTCTAGGACTCATAACTGAGAGTTTGGAAGAAAGCTACTCCAGTTATGTTTGAATATTGGGTACAATTGAGTTTTTCAGATGCTCAGGAGACCAGGATTGTCAGCAATGAGGAAAGAACCAGGGAACCCAGATTCTCAACATGGGAGCCCTCTTATTGTCTGAGCTCTGTCAGCTCTGTTGCTTAAATCTCTAGAAAGACTTTCAGTTTTCCTGAGTAGTCCAACTACCTAGACCACAATCATAGTAAATGCACATTTTCTCTGGCATCTGTTCTTTGCAACTCATAGCTTAAAGAACCAGGAGTCATTCTGGGACTTCGTGGCTTTGTATGTGCTCCCTGTTCTATGTTATCCACATGCACTGATATGATTCATGCACGTGACTCCAATTTTGCTAAAAATATATAAATAGCCAAATATATGTCAAAATACATAAGTGAGTTTTAAAGTAAGGTAAGAATCTAGAAAAAGATACTTACAACATCTGCATAGATCGTTGCAGGCACAATGTTATAAGCCTACTATTTTTCCCACACACACCCTCTGAATTTTTGGCATACCCTTGCTACCATACACCTTACATTGTTTGTTGCTTTAAGTGAATACTAATGCCAAAAGAGAGTGAGTTGATAGCAAATTGAAGGAACATTCAATCTAATCAATGCCTGCTTTGAACTTCTGCAGTGTTTGGAGGGCTTGTCAAATTACAGCCTTTACACAGTGCAGCTGCTCTTCCTGAGCCTGCACATTGTGCACTATTTAGTGCTGCATGTAGGTGCCAGAAGAACTCAGGACTGTGGGTGCATGTGCAGAATGTCTTGATGCTTTGTTGCAACTTACCTCTGGTTGCACAAATGATATCAGAATCTTAAGAGAACCTTCTGTGAGGAAAGTTCATTATTTTTCTCCTGATCTCACTCAAAGCCAATCAGAACAGAAGCACTTGAAAAAATTATGGGAAAAGTAAGTTAAGGGAATTATTTCAAACTTCAAAAGAAATGCTGAGCAATTTAAGTTTACAGAGAACTTCAAGTAACAGAAACAAATAGATAGATTAGTTAGGATGAAAGATGTGAAACAGAAAGATGGCATTCAAAGTAACTCTGGGTGCTGTTTTTCTTCATAGAAATATACTTTGTGGATGTAATATACTTTATATTTTATGAAAAAAATGTAGGTAATAAAGTCTTAACTTTACAAAAAATTCAGCCCACACAGCAAAATGTCACATACTAGACATGTCACATACCTGTTGGAGTCCAGAACTGGAGATTTCTTTCTACATCAACTTTGCAGGGTGGCTTTCTCCATCAACTTTGCAGGTTGTTGTGCCATATCAATACACCTCGTGTTTATCAAAAAGTGTTGAAATATGTTCTTCTAGTGAGTAAGTCATCTTGCAGAACTGTGGGTGAAAATAGACCTTTGTAACACCTCATACCAAATATTTATATCAACTTGCTTATACAGCTGAAAACATTACACGGATAGAAGCGACTTACAAGTCTCTAATTGTGAATCATTAACTGGAAAACAGGAAACATCAATTGCTTATCAACAATAAACGGGCAGGACAGGCAAAATATTTTGAAGGCTGTTAGATACATATGCAGGATTTAGGAATCCAACATTTAGCTTATATTAAGTCAGGGTAATAGCAGGAGGAATGAGATACAGGCACTAGGTGAGAAACTCAGAAAAGAGTAATGCCAAAAGGGATCAGGAGGCTGCAACTGAAGTACACAAAATATTGTAAAATTATATGATTGCAAAGAACAGCAGCATACCCTTGGGTTTTTGTGAATGAAAGTTCTTATTGATGTAAAAAGAATATAGCAAAAATCTGAAGTATAAAATTTGTTTTGATACCTAAAACATAAATACATTTATGCCAGGCTTTCTTTTATGAATTTCATGTCATGCTGCAGGCAAAGTGAGTATCGTGGAGGAAACTGGAGAATAAACAACAAAAAAAAAGATAGGGGGTCAGTGGGTGAATATGTAACCAAAAAGATTAAAGGTTATAAATAATCAGGAAGACAGCAATATAAGAAAAACTAAAGCTACTCTCTAAGTCTTACTCTTACAAAACCCATATTCTTATGAAGGGAACACACCAAGAATTTTATTTATTTATTTCAGACTATTCTAAATGTTCTTAATTGTATAACAAATATCGCTATGTTATTTGTGGAAACCAAGTGAAAGACTGCAAAGCAAATATGCAAGTAAACTAATAACTGGTGTTTATTCAATTACTGTTTTGTGCAAACAAGCAGAGTGTTTTAATATCAGTTTGTAAACATCTTACCCAAACTGCATTTCCAGTTGAACATCATCTACATGCAAATCAGTTTAAAATAAGCACGTGCAAAACCAGGCAAAAATTCAAGGAAAAGGTCCTTAGAAACTCAATAAGAAGGGGCAAAAAAGGATGAAGAAAATCAAGGAAAACATAAATGTAATTGTTCAAACTTTGTACTTGCTAAACAATGTTGAAAACTCTCAACCACAGAAAGACCAAAAAAAAAATCTACTCATCTTGTATAAACTCAGTTGTGAATTGGCAAATGAAAGATTTTAGACAAGGCTGTCTGCCAAGAAGAGAAATGGAAGTCCCTGCTGTAATTAAACAGATTGCCTATTCTTCCTCTGGAAGCAGCAGAACAAAAGCTCCTCTTTGATGTCTCTCAAAACTTCCCCATTTCTGTGGCTCTCCCGATGAAGGCCACCTGGCTTAAGGCGGGCTGGATTAGGAACAGTGGAAGGACTGGAGATTTTTAGGATTTGCAGCTGTTTCATTCAAGTGTTTGCGTGAGGAAAAATGATATATTTGGGGAAAGAAGAAGTGTTCCAGCTGAGGATCTCCCTTCCTTCCTGCCAGGGAACTCTGGGAGGGAAAAAGGGAGCAATTGCCCTCAGCTATCTCCCCTCTTCTGCCAAGAGAGAGGTGCTTGCAGTGCTGGTTGCTGGGTTTGCTCCTATTAAGGAGGGTAAAACAGAAGAGGATTTGCTTTTCAAGTATAGAGGTTATTAGCCTCAATGAATAAACCATATAAACTGTACCTCTGAGTTAGGTCCCTCTCATAAGACCTACTGCTTTCCTCACTAGGACAGCTAGAGCATGCATGAAACTGAGGACTTGTGTCCTTTACTCAAACATCTTATTCTTCCCATGCCAGTTTTCAGGTTTCTGAGGTTTTCTACCTAACAGATGTTGCTTGAGCAACCATTCAGTTTTCCTATTAGGATAAGTCAAGCATTGAGAGTTTTTAGGGTATGATGCAGTCCCTCACATAAGGGCAAATCAGCTGAGTAGTACTTGTTTTTATAGCTTCATTTCAGGTGCACTTTTCCCTTACTCTTTCTTTCTCCTGAAGTGCACAGCTCCAGAATCTGGTGCAACCCTGCACTGTGCCAGCTGCTCAAAACCCAAGGGAAAGCTGCTACTCTTGAAGGTGCCCTTTGCCATCTGGCCGTGGTGGCTGGGCTTGGCCAGCTACTCCTCTGAGGGATGCTGCAGGGTGGTGGCTTTGTCCCCAAGCTCAATAGGCAGCGTCTCACGGGAGGAATCCAGGCTCTTCTTTCCAATCTACCTTGTTTTGGAAAAATCTTCTGAATGTTATTAGATTCTGTAAGACCTGACCTTTAAAAGTCAGGGTTGCAATTAACCAATCTGGCCAGCCCTACATCAGTAGCTCATGCTAGCCTAGGAGAGACAGGAACCAGACAGTTCACTTCTGACTAATGTCGTTACGGAGGAACAGGAGGTGGACCCAGACTCTCTAATTAAACGGCAGCAGATCTGCTCAGCAGGCTGTTATGATTGAGTGAGAAGCAGAGATACCATGCAAAGCACTCTAGAATCCCTGGCCTTCATCTAATTACATGCCACAGCCATTTTTGTGGGATTTGCTGGCAGTAGCCTGTCATCCTGCTGGCAAAAAAAAAAGGGAAGGTATCCAGAGAAATGCCAGTACTCTGGTCTGAAGGCCTCTACAGTAACTCACCTTGCCAACATTAATGCATAGAAGCATGGCTAGAATGGAAGAAAAGGCAGTGTGGCCAGGAGATTGCCTTCACTGTCTGTGTGAATGACTCTCTGCTCTGCTTTCATTTTTATGTCAGAAATAGCCTGCATCCAGTAGTGCCTCTGAAGATCAGAGGAGTCATTTGCTTGGGTCTGATTCAGTGTTTCTTTGCCATAGGGAAAGACCCAAGGCCTAGAGCCTCTGGCCAGTGCTAAATGGTCGCTCCTCTCTCTCCCTGTCCCATCTACTTTATATATGGACTTAAACAGCAAAATAGGAATTCTGCAGAAAGGTGAATCTTGCGGCTCTGTTGGGCTTTTTTACTTTTTCTGGTATGTCAGTTGGCTGGAATTGTGGACTGCATTCGTCTGTGCTGGTGTTTGCTGTCCTTTCCTACTGACCTTTCTTGCTTCTTTCTCTCTCTTCATCCTGCTCAAAGTAAGTTGCCTCTGGTTCTGTGCAGCCCTTTTCTGTTAACACACAGGAAAGCTAAGGCTTAACTACTTTTCACTTGAATCAAATAGGTCAAGCCTAAATTCAGCTTTTATTTAGGCCGGTAAACCAATCACTCTGCAGTTCAAACACAAACCAGACCTGGTCGGTTGTTGCTGATTGTTTTGGGCCCTCACTTCTGTCATCTCTTACTCAGAAAAGGAGACAAGTTTTCTTAACAGTTCACTGTGAAAGAACCACATTTACTCACCGAGAGCCTTGATCTGCTCCTAACCTTCCTATAGTATGCCAAAAGGACCCTGCATTCACAAGGAACCCAAATATCCTTAACATTATTGAAAGCTGAATATATGTGATGGGGAAAGCAGGGAGAACACTCTTAAATGTGAGCATTAGCTCCCTGCAGCTCTTTACCCAAGGCACAGAGATGAGGTCTTCCAGAGATTAGGAGTCTAATCTATCAAATAGAAAAATCTTAGAGAAATTAGTCTTCTGAGGCTAAAGCCAGCTGGAGGAAGTAGATCCCTAACACATCTTAGATATTAGCCTAAGCTTCCAAGTTTTCTCACGTTTAGCTGATTGTGCAAGTGGCCAGCTATACATTTCATGTCTGCTGAGTAAGTTGGTTGCAAGAGCTTGGGCACCAATTTGTTTAGGTTTAAGAACCTAATTCAAAATTGTTTGAAGCTTCCTAATGATTTCTCAGCCTCTGAATTGCCCCTCTTAGTTATCTTGGAGTACTGCTAGTATGATTTGCAGTTGAAAATTATACTTCTTTTTCTCGAAGAAAAACACTCTTAGCATAATTACTTCTGAGGAAACAAAAACCTTTTAACACTTTTGTACTTGCTCCTGATTTATTTCTGTGTTTTTTTCACCTCTGCTTTGCTGTCCCATATAACATGGTATTGTTCATCAAGTTCCATATTAATGCACAAAGCTTCTAATTATTTTAAATAGAAGTTATGGGAATAACTATATATATTGCTATATAATATATAATGAAAGTCAAAACTGGCACAGGTGCAGTAATACTTGCAAAGCTAGTAAGGGTTGTACCTCTTCTTGGAAATAATAAAAATGACAGAAATTTCGAGTTATAAAGAGGGAGTGAGGGCCAACATTTTTATTAAGTATGTCCCAATTTGCATCTGAAAAGCTTAAATATACTTACGCTTATGGTAAATGGGAATTTTCAACAGAGGCTGGTGTTGGAAGTAGGCCTTTGAATAAAAAGTTAACCTCACTGAAGTGATTGGGAAATCTTTCAAATGCCTTTTAATGATTTCCTAATCTTTTAAGTTGGTGTCACCCAAAATTTTGACAACCATAGACCACATGATATTATAGGAATTTGCTCACATTGGGCTTTTGGAGACAAACAGATTGTATGATCTTACAGAGCAGTAGAAAAATTATTTTGCCAAGACTATGTGGAAAAGACCCATGGACTGTGTAGCCATGCACCAAGTCTATGGAGTGACTAGTTACTTATCAACCTCCTTTTTATGATACTTTACTGACCAAAGGAGACAAAAAATGCATACTTGCTGCAATTCAAGTCCTATTGGAGAGAAGCATAAGAACATTTATGTAGTACATAATCTTTCAAAATGGAATAAAGTAAATTTAATTTGGCTTAAGCCATAGGCTTGTCCTCTGTATGGGTGGATCACGACTTACTTGTCTGTATTGGAGAATCAAGACTCAGATACAGAAATCTAAAGATCCATGGGAAATTGGGCCAACACTACTTGGATGAGTAAGGGGAAAAAAGTGCATGAGAACATTATTACTAAGAACTAGTTCAAACCTTAGTTAGCAGAAAAGTTATATTTTTCTGTGTTAAGCTATTTCTAGTGGAGAAGAAAAAAGATTCTGCTTAGAAGGGCAGAAGAAGAAAAATAGATCAAGCAGAATGATGGGGAATTCTGTTGTGAAATTTTACCTACATTTGAAGTATTTCAGGTTTTCTTTCACAAAGTGGGAGGGGTCATTGAAGGGGCAACATTTTGATGAAAAAAGTTTCAATCAAGTCCCTACTGACAAGGGCAATGATAGTCATAATGATACTAGTTTTTCTCTGCATATATCCTCTACTTCCCTTACATAAATTTAACTACCCTGTCTTGTCCACTCCCCCCTCAGCCTGTGATTGTACTAAACCAGTGTTTTTATCATGACACCTTTGGCACCCATCCCTGTGTGCCACTTTGGTACCTCTTTAAATTCATTAGTTGCCTGTTGTGGTTTGCAACATGTCCATATGGTGCTTGTTATACTCTCTGGTCACAGAGAGTGGTAAGCAAGCTCAAGTCTGGTGGGGCAAGACCATAATGAAGCCACAGCTGAGTCTAATCCTAGCTAGCAGTTATTGTCCATGTTTCATTAGCTATCTGTTTATAGACATCTGTGAGATGTTGTTTTCCTCCTCTGACAAGCTAAGTGCTTACTTCGGTAAATTAGTGTAGCTTGAAGAAAGATCTGCTGGGAATAAATAGATGAGGGCTTTGGCTTAGTGGGAATGGCATGAAGAGGCAGGTAAGCACGGGGAGTGATGCCTTTGACCAGGACTGGATACTTATAAAGCACTTCCAAGTGCCAGCACAAGCCACAGCAAGTGCCTAACTCCCACTCCAGCAGTAACTGGTGAGGGGCTGTGATGCTTCCCACCAGCACCACCTAGACAGTTGTGGAAGGCCCAGACAAGCAGGTGAGCAATTAAAACTAGGGAGAAAACGTAGCCAGCCAGTTTTTTGAGGCATTTTCTACCCAGTAAGTCAGAATTTGGCCTGGCACTCCTTTTCCCAGTGATTTTGGAACTGATGTAGTTTAGCCAAGTTTCATAAGAGAAATAACCAGGAGTCAGCCTATCCACAAGAGAGCTGTTGACACATAGCAGTTGTACTTTAATTTACATGTAAGTTGATTTTCCAGGCACAGGCAAGCTTTTTCAAGCTCTCAATAGCAAAGGAAGCACTTGAAAAATTAGTAAAATGTTTGCAAGAATCCTCACACAGAGGACATTAAAAAGAGGAGAAGCCATCTCTTTAGGAGACCACTCTGTGGTTCAGGAATGTAACCTAAGCCTCCTCCTTTCCAGCTATTGCAGGCATGGGAATTTTAGTCTTAAACTTCTTTCTAGTAGGGTTGGGTCAGCTGCTGGTATCAGTTTGAGAACATTACTTATCTCATTGCACCTAAACAAGTCCCTGGGGGCATGAGCTTCAACCTACACAAAGAGAGGCAAACCTGTTGATGACTCCAGTAGGTTGTGCCTCAGGCTGCTTTCAGTACAAAAATCATCCCAGAAATACATCTGGCTACCTTAAGCAATGGCAGAGCACTTCTCAGCTGTGGAACAGTTTAACAGCCCAATTGAAAATAGCCTTCTGATGCATGTTCCTCTAGGAATAATTTCCATGGCATGTGAGTTTTGTGCCCTTTCATTGTCAGCTTTATTTCCAGGAATGTTTTTTTCTTTTTTCCCAGCCAGTGCTTTCTGTCTCAGTGGCTTATCTGACAATGAGTCACAATAGGCCTGCTGCTTCTCTGCTTTTCCAAACACACAGTCCTGGCCTTATCTGCTGTATCAATGGGTGGCATATCTTTAAATGTTGTACTTTATCTAAATAAAATGAACTTATATTGTTTCCACCTTTTTTGACCAGACTGTGCTCATTCCTTTAGAGTACTGAATTATTCAGCTCTTTTTGCCACTTCTCTTGGGCTAAACCCTGAAGAAAGGGAGGGAGGGGAATTCAGAGAATGAGGCAGAATAACAAAATTCCTCCTTGAGCTCTGATCTCGATAATGGTGGTGAGAGCAGGAATTGCTGTTTTGACTGCTCATCCTCCAGGACAACTGGTAGAGCAGATAAGTAGTTAAGCCTGGCTAGAGTGGGAGAATGACAGAGCAATGCTGCTCGGGGGCAGGAGCAGGATGACTGGTTTTTACTGTTCCCCCTAGAGCTCCTTGCCACTGAGGCTTCATCACATCTGCCTTAGGTGGATGAGCAGGAGGTGCCACAGCCCTCCCAGGTGCTCTACCATCTAAAGAGCAGGACAGGGCAGGACAGTATGTGTAAGTAGAGTTTAAAGATCATGTATTTTCTTCTATATGAAACCAAAACAATAAAGAGAAGATTTAAGACTACTTTTTAAAAAAAAATAATAACCCTTGCTCCTGTAAGGAAAGCGAAGCTTTCAGCTTTGGCTGAACTCAGCTGGAGCTGAAGCGTTCACCCCACCCCACAACAGAGTCACTTGTGAGACCACAGGACTCATCTTTATCTCCTGGGGAGGCTGAATCAGGGTGCATTGGGAAAGTTAAAAATGCCAGCTAAATTTGCCTCCCTTTTTAAAAGCAGTATGGAGCCAACAGTTACAGACTATTCTTGTGGTCTGTAAACAGCTCGTATAAAATGCAGCTTCTAAAGGTACATTTGTGAAAGCATTGTTTCAGATCCAAGCGCTGTTTATATTTCTAAAACACTTCTGCTTTGTCTGTTTGCAGTGATAGTCCATTTATCCCAGCAACAGTAGCATTACACCCAGGTTCCAGATGAAATTGAGGAATGTACAGAGAAACTAAAGACTAAATTTTTCAACAGCTGCTTGGGGGCTGAAGGAGGAAGCTAGGTCTCAAAAGAAATTTCTAGAAATGTCCTAGTATAAGTGAAATAACCAGGTGTAGGGTGTGTTTCCTCTAACAGCAAAGCCCATTTAAGCATTCCCCACCTTCCTCACAAGACCACCTTCTGCTCTCACTTTGTCTGCTTTGGCTGTTGGAGACACTGTGCCTTTTTTGGGATAAATAGAATAGTCAGAGTTAAAAAACCCCCAAATAATAATAATAATAATAAATAAAAAAGAAAAAACACAACCAAAAACCCAGACACAAACACCCAACCCACAACAAATCAACAAAAAATCCCAACAACAAAACAAAACAAACCCAACAAACCAGTTTTGGGGTTGGATCAGGATAATTTCATGAATTCTGCACAGAATCCACCCCCACACACAACTGAATCAGCATGGCTGAGTGGGTCGACTTGGAGAGCTACATACTGGGGAGTGACAACAAGTCTTGGTTGGCAGGAATGGATGGGATTACACTGGGGAAGGGCAGTCCTTAAAGACCAACACCATTTAAATGCCATTGGGCATCATGCTGGCTACCTCTCTGCTCTACCAGGCACTAATAGCCTTGAAAATGTAATCACCCATTATTCTGGGCAAAGCCAAACAAAAGGCATGGCAAAGTAAGGAATGTAAAGCACTTCTTGGACTAGCTCCCTTAGCAGCTGAATCAGCTTTCATTACTAGCAATTGAAGGTTTTCTTACTTGTCAAATTGTAGATTCCCAGGGCTGTGTTTCCTCGTGGCTCTTATGATGTCATTGTGAACAGGAAAGCAAATGCAGATTACTGCAGTCAGTGTATGGCACTCTGCAAGTCAGTAACAAGAAAAATAAATGTATACTGTCTTATTCAAATGCTGGCCAAGAAAGTGGAATTGTTTATATTCTCTCTGCTCACTCTAAAAAGCACATGGGGTGAAACTGAGGAAGTGTTCTTAAAACAAAGCGTTAAAAGAAAAACTTAGCAATGAGAGGTTTGTCATGCTGGCCTGAGAAAATAATAGAAGCTAATATCAAGCTTCCTTAGTCCTGAAGGATCTTTGAACCCATGACACTGTTATCCACTAGGTAGCATGTACCTACTGAGCCTCAGGATGGAGGAAAACATGAAGGGAAAGATGACAATCCACTTGCAAAACTGCCATGGGATTTAAGTCCCCTTAGAACAAACAGGAACTTGGTGGTTGCAGTCTCATGTAATAGGAATGAAGAAAATCCATCACTAAGGTCACTTCAAACTGGATAAACCACTGAATGAGATAATTGAAAGAGTCTTGAATGTGTGACTAGTTATCTTTCCTGTCTGTGTAATTTCTATGGACAAGAGAATCTCACACAGATAGCATCTCAGATTTTTGGGATATAACTCATTATTCAGCATGGAGGAATGTAGCAGAGCTTCTGCTTAATATAGACTTTTAACTAAGTACAGTTAATTAGCAAGCTGAGACTAGAAGAGCACTTCCTGTAGCTCTTGCACTCGCAGGAGTCAGGTCTCCTGGCAGCTGTGATGAACATCATAAACTAACTTATGTTAATCCCCCAATTTGCAGACTTGAGATAAGTCAGAGGTTTTACAACATCCATTATCTACTACTGTGTCTTTTACTTCGAAGACATGTGATCTTTATTATCTGAATGCCCTTAAGCATTGAAAATGAAAGCAGAAATTTACCATTTAAATTTAGATCATGCTTCCCCCGTGTCACATACACACATAATTTTAAAGTTTACTCTGAACAGTTCCCAGGATTGTGTGTCCAGATTCCAAGCAGAAGGCTAATAATAACCCCTACATTATTATAGGCACCAAATGGGTTCTCATAAAACTGTAGTTGTAGCCATAGATAGGAGATGATAGTTGTTTATCAAAACAATTAATTAGTTTAAATTCATTTAATTCTGTTATTAGTACTGGGAAGCAAGCACACCACACTGTAGTATACTGGCTGGACTACTTAGCAGTATTTATCTTTGCCTATCATAACATGCTCTGTTAAAAAATCACTACTTCCAGGTTCTAGGATTAATTAATCTTCCTACTGACAGAGATTGTATGGAATGAGCAATGATGTGAGATCGGGCAGATCACCAGGGAGGCTTCAGTCATAAACAGGCTTTGGTCACTAGTGATTTATGAAAAAGTTGCTCTCCACCCACACCTGCTCCTCCAGCCTGCTCCACAAAATAAAAGAGGTGATGCTGGGGTAAGATACTATTAGGTAGCTACCAGTCCCATCTCTCAAAGGGTCACATTTTTGCCTCTAGGAATGAGCATCTCTACAGTATGTCAGAAAACCTTTAATCAGACTGAACTTTCTTCTTCAGCTAATAATTTCTCCACTTTGCAACACAGTTCTTTTTACTGTGAGAAAGAAATACATGGTCCATAGTGTTTACCTCATGTTTTACTTCCATTGTTAATCACAGCTGTTCTATTATTCACTTTTATTTTTCTCCAGTATCCCAAACCCTACTGTAGACATGATACCTCTTAAAGAGCTTCTCTGCTCCTGCTAC
Organism: Corapipo altera; assembly: GCF_003945725.1. Taxonomy (NCBI): domain Eukaryota; kingdom Metazoa; phylum Chordata; class Aves; order Passeriformes; family Pipridae; genus Corapipo; species Corapipo altera. The sequence continues at coordinate 543,044 of NW_020884873.1, read as the reverse complement.
CGTGTCTCTTAATTGTCAGTGTGTAGTGGCAAAGCTGTTTGCTGTAATTAAAAAATAAATTACTGGTACAAACAAAAGTTTGAGATTCCAGGGGGCACGGAAATAACAGGAGCAGATATCATCACAACACAGAAAAGGAGGGAGGGTTTAAAACCAAAATAGCTAAAACATGAGAACAGCCATCATCAGGACATTTGCCACCATTTTTCATGAGATGCTGGAGGCAGCTGGAAGACATACAAAATGTTGCTAGTAAATAGTCACACGAGCCTGAAAAACACTGTGGGTCACTGTCTCTGTTCTCACATGCCTTTCTCCCATTCTTCTGGGAATTTCTCCACGTGTTTGCTTCGGGTACTTGGCAATGAGCTTGTCAGAAGGAAAATAATTCCTTACCCCCTTGCCTAAATTCCAGGTAGCCAAGGAGCTGCAATACAATATCAGCTAATAGCTGATTTTGAAAAAATTGTGTCCCCATAGACATTGTACTGTGCACTGTATTAAAAAGATGTAACATTTGTCAATGCTTGTGTCATCTAGCTCATAAAAAAAGGGGATCATGAAAAATCCACGAGTCAGTTTTCAATATATTGTGTTGCCTTGATTCTTCATCTCCCTGTGACACAGGCACCTTACAGGCATGTATCTATCAACTGATTTGTGGCACATCAATCACTAGGGCTAAAACGAACTTCTAGTGTTCAACTAAGCTCTTTTGTCAAAGAAAGATGGAAATTGCACAGGACATATGATCTTTCAAGATCTTCCTGTATAACCTACTTTAGCTGGATTGTAATTGCAATGCAAAGTTTTTCTGGGTTATCTGACATTTCCATGGAGCCAAATCCAGAAAGCCAAGGTCTGCATGTAAAAGAAATGAAGTATATCACAGAAAAAAGCCAGGGAACAGCTTGTTTTTAATTTGATGCAAGCTGTAGTCTCATTTGATGTAGTATATATAGACTATAAATGAGACAAGAGAATTAGTACAGTCAGGCTGAGGAGAAGAGAGTGACAGCTAGTCTTCAGACTCTGACCACACAGAAACACCCAGTGTTGTCTACTGAAATGAAATATGGAGTTCTGCATGCCTTTCCATCCCTGAGTTCCTGAGGCAAATGAGAGAAGATACACTTTATGCCATTTTTAGTTACCATTTGTACTGCTCTATACAGACTTAGTGAAACAGTGGCAAAGTTGTAGGCAATTTGACAAAGGTACTTTTTTGCTATTGTGAAAGTTCCAAGACCAGGCAGTGATCCAGCATTAATGCCAGTGGCCTTACTTACAGTCTGTTAACTGCCCTCTCATTCAAGCTGACTTGCTGGAGCCTGATAAAACTGTATTTTTAAGCATTTAGAGTTACTGTAAATCTTCAGCCTAGCAGCAGAGAGTATGTTGTGCCTTTCCAGAATGGGTTTGTCATACCAGAAGGTACCATGTGAAACAAAATGTCTTTTGCTGCTGGCAAGGACAGCAGTCAGCAGGATGATGAAACACAAGCCAACCCACAGAACTACCAAGCACTAACCCCAACAGGAGGCAAATTGGTTCCTTGAGCTCTTTACCATCAGGCTCCCCCTCAAGCAGGGCTAAGGATTTATGGCCAGGTTGCTGCCAGCAGCCAGGATGCTCTCACAGGACTGCTGGGCCTTGCAGACCAGTCCCTACCCCGACCAAGGACTCACACAGAATTGTCTTTTCAATTTATTAGAAAAAATTCATCTCCTTTTGTCAGGAGACTGCACCCCCTCCCTTACTCCCTGGGAAAGTGGTCCACAGGCCTCCCAGGACATGCAGACCTTCTCAGATAAGGCATCTTCACTTCCCTCCCCTTTCTCCTAGTTCCTCCTATTCACCTCTTACCTTTTGAGCATGGGAAGGGGGACAGAGCAGGGATCAGACCAAATGCAAAAAAACCCCACAAAACCCCAAAACCAAAATAACAGGACAGCAACAAAACTCCCTACTTTGGCACTGGGCATGTATGTATGTATGGCCACTCCTTCTGGTGCTCATGTATGTTCATCCCTTTGCCCTGGCAGGGGATGAGGCAGCAGCCCCACACTGTCCTAGGAGCAGTTCAAGGCCTCTCCAAAACAGCCAGATAGCCCTTCCTTTCTGGACTGTCACTCAAGTGTCTCATGTTGCCTATACCTTGGGTCAAGCTCAGCACTGACAGAGCAAAATCAACTTTGAACCCTTTTGATACACACAGATCAGCTGAAGCCGAGTAGCTGGTGTTGGCTACAGCCAAGAAAGTGCTGCACCTTTGCCATCTCCCTGTAAAATGACATCTGGATAAAAAGACATAATTTAGTTCCATGAATTTCTCCAGTGTAATATAAAACAACAGTGAGTAAAAGAATAAAAAAGCTAGTAAAGCTGGATCTGTTTGTTTGTTTGTTTTAAATTTGCATTTCCTGAGTTGCACATTCTTTGCAGACAATTGGTGAGATGTTCAGTCATTTCCTTTGAAAGAGAAATCTAAAAACCTAGCTTCCTTCCAAAGACTGGAAGGAAGCCTTTATGTTCAAAATTTTCCAACAAAAATTCACTCATGCCAAAATGCTTTGACAGGAACCAGAAGAATATCTTGCCATTGAAAGCATTATAGAATTTCCCCCCTTTATTTCCTTTCTTTTTCCTTTTAAAGATGACTAACTAATTAGACCATAAAAAGAGAGTGGGATGTTTTCTAAAGTCAACACTGGAAGAAATGTAAGGAAAATAAAATATAAAAAAGCTACAGCCCCCTGAAAATTTTGACATCTTGCCATTGTCTTAATGAACTGGATTTTTAAAGAAAAAAGCTTTCCACCCATTCTTTCTTTCCTTCCCCCCCCCCCCCAAACCTTCCCTTTTTTTTTTTTTCCTTGGGATGGGGGGTAGGGTTTATGTCAAAGTTTTATACTGAGAATCCTATTCTACTTTACTTTGCCCAGTGTCTTTCAAAACAGCATCGAAATTCAAACCTTACCCCTGTCAGTTATCTAGAAAAGCAGTGGTTATTTGTGTGATTTCATCCATATGGCTTTCTCTACAACCCCATCAAAAATATACTCTCAGATACACATCTGGAGGTGTTACCATTAACTATGTTTTGGAAAACCATATGTGTTTGTGATAACAAACCAGAAAGTTTAGTCTTCACAAAAGGGGTGGCATAAGTTATACAATGAAGTCAAGAGAGGAGAAATGGTAGAAGTACGGATATTACACTCTGTGATCCTAAAATGACCAAAACCTTTAGACACACCAGTATGATCATTTATCTTTTGTGAAGGAGACCTGTGGAAAAAAAACCAACAATGACCTTATATTGGAATGATGTGTTATGGAATGGGATAACGTAATATAAATTAAGCCTCCTGCTTATATTCCACATGCAGCAACTATTGTAAAAAAATGCCTCCAGCACTGAAAGCAATGGGCAGAACATAAGTACAAAAATACTCCCATCCTATGATGGGATGAATGACTCCTAATCAGTGTATTTTGTGAAGATCACAGTAGACTGTCCAGATGAATACATGGAGATGTTCTTTTACTGTGAAATTAGCATACCAGAAGCAAGAAAAGAGTCACTTCCTGCTATTAACATTAGCATGTGGTTATAATCAAAGATTTTGACAAACGACTCCTGTGTTTTCCCTATGAATCAAGAAAGTGCCCCTCATTTCACTAACAGGCTCGTGCCAAGGTTGGTTTCTCCCCAATCTCTGAGTAGTGACAAATTTTGATTCTAACCTGGGATCCAGATATCTCTACCAATGAAGGGAGATACTGGCAATTCCCAGGCCCTTTCCAGTAAAAGTTCCTAAAATCACGTATTTCCCACAGCAGTAAAATGCAGTTACATCTGAGATAAACTGAAATTGCTGCTAACAAAAGAAATACCCCGCAAAACCTTGTAGAAATTAAAAAAATGGTCAGGCCAAAGGATGAAGAGACTGCTGAAAATCACAGATGAGTAGGACTGTGGCCTCTGTGTCTTCCACAATAGGAAAGTCTTTCCGAACAGTTTGTCAAAGGAAGGTCAGTTATTGACATCTAATTGAACAACATAGTGAATTAGTATTTGGAGCAGTCTTTGGAGTCCTGCTACGTGCACATTCAGCATGTAAAATGTTATTTCCTGTAAATGTAAATCCAATACGTAGTGCATAAGTTTTTACATTTGATAATATATTAGTGGTTTTGAAGTATACTTGAACATGGAATGTTGATTTAGCCCATGATCCTGCTGTGGGGACTAAGGTAGATATTTGAGACAGGTATTCCTGTCCCTTTATACCCCACCAGAACAAAAGGACATTTGAACCGGTTTTGGTGTTCAGATTTGAGTCCACAGAACTGAAGCCCACACCATTACCACTGAAGAAAAAAGGTTTACATTACAATAAGCAGTTTAAACTCCTGAAGGGCAAGAGCAATACATTTCATCACACAGCTGTTTAATCCTAGTCTGTACTTACTATAGCACAGCATATATATATATATATATATATATACATAAATATATACACATGCTGTTTTATATAAATTGCTATACAGTATATATATAATATATACTTTTGTTATTTATATTTAATTGATCTTTATATATTAAAGTATATATAGTCTTTGTATTTATATTGTCAGTTAGTGGAGGACCTCCCTGTACCCCTACAGAGAAAAACGAAAGCATAAGCAGTAATTTTTCTGAACAGCTTGCTGCTTAAGACAGTGGCTACAAACTGAGTAAAATACGAAGAGTTTGAGACAGCAAGACAGTATGAACCAGAACATTTTATACTTGGCACAGTTCTTCCTTTCCTTTTTCCTCGCTGATCTCATTTTGCTCCATTAAATTTACTGTAGTAAACTTCTACTTCACTACATTAGATCTGAACGTCAGCAGTGACCACAGCGAGGTCCGAGAGAGGAAGTGAACGCAGAGAAATCCTCCCGTTGATGTCTCGCTCACCTCTCATATACCCACATCACTGAATTCCCACAGATACTGTCAAAGCTGAGGCAAACCCAGGCCCACAGATGCAGAGCCAGAAGTAACAACTGCATGTTTATATCCATCACTTATCAGGATCAGAAGAGGAGTCTGTATTATAAGTTCATGTTTTACACACACACAGGCACACACACAGAGACACCCCCAAGTGACCTGCGCTTCCAGGAGCAAATTAAATCCTCAGGGTTTTATTTTTAAAACGAACCATTACTTCCCAAAACTGGACACAGAGCTGCATAAGGAGGCAGTGCATTGCATGCCAGAATCCAGTGGCACTGCCATCCTGCAGACTGGAACTTACCACATGATGCTCCAAGGGGACTGAAATTCCAGTATGTGAAAGGCCTCTGAGAAGGGTAATGGGGGATGAACTCTAACAAAAATACACACTTTAAAAAAACTAAATGCTTCATTTGTGAAAGTGCCTTTTGATCGTTATAACCTTTGGTTTTAACCACTCCGGTGTCTCCTGCCAAGTATGGTTTACTGATGACATATCATCAGGGCACCAGGAATGGATTTGTTCGTAAGTTAAATAATGAGACCACCTTTAGACTTTTTTACGGCTGAAAATTCTCATGGCATAAGAGTCATCATACAGTTATTTCACTGCTGAACTGTTATTTTTCTTAGAATAACTTTGTAGCTTTTTGGGAAGGGCGATGGTTTTCAAATAAAACCCTACTTCCCTTCTTCCCTAAAAAACTCAGCTTGCATTAGCTGGAACAACACCAAATTTGTGAAGACATGTATTCAGACAGATTGTAAATTTAGCCAGAGCATTTACGTTACTAAATCCAAACAAAGAACTAAAGCAAGACACAAAATATCACACACATACAAGAAAGTTCCAAAAGATAGGGACTGAGATTTTTGAAGCTGAATAAGGGCCTCAGCCACACAAGTTCGAAAGAATTTGATTAATTGTGTGGTTGATAATCTCAGTTTATATGCCAAGTTAATTTCTGATCTAACTTCATTGTCTTCAGTGGAGTTGCACTGCAAATGTGTTTGACAGATAGTCATGTTTCTTCTCCAAGAATAACTTCTAAGGCAGAAGGTTTAAACATGAGTGAATGAAAGCCCTATGCCAAGTTCTACCCTAATTTATACCATGTACAAACCAGCTGATTTGGAAGTGAGGGTGTAAGGAAAGGCAAAAAGAGACATGAGTCTGTTCTTCCTTTGCTGGGACATTACATCAATTCCCTTAGGTAATGGTCATGTCTCTGAAAAACACAGTGGGAATCCAAAAAGCAGTTTGTTGGAGATTCTTTCCTTCTGAGCCTGTAAGTTCTTGTATTTCACAAGCAGTAAGTGTTCGGGGAAGAGCCTGGATTAGTCTCAGTGGAGGGCTGTGAAAATCACTCCTATTAACTACTGCATCAATCCCAGTCTTGGCTGCTTCAAAATGCATTTGAGGATAAGCACTGGAAATGGCCATTTTAATATGAATATTGGAATTAGCTAGTTAATTTAGTCAGAAAGTAATGCGTTTCAGACAGTCTCAACCTCAATGTTATTTTGAATCAAAACCTAGCATTTGGATTATTTTTTTTCGGTCTGTTGGGCTATTTTTGGCTCAGTATTAGTATTGGAGTTAAGCATGTCTAAATAAGGCTAACAGGTCACAGGGTACACCCAACTTTTCTAAGGTAAGAAGGAAGTAATGCCCATCTCAACTCCTTCTATTCAGTGTTACTAAGGGCAGGGGGAAGTTTTATGGCTTTGCCTGAAGCATCATTTATGCCAGCAGCAGAAATCTGAGCACTACAGCTCTAAGTGTAGTGACTTGCTAATGTCCTCACTTCTGATTCTTCTGCTGGCAGAGTTATTTTACTGAAAAGTGATGTAATCTGGCAGTAAGTGAGCTCAGCATAATCAACATGGCTCCACAGTAATACCCCTGCTAGGGCAGTGTGAGCCAGCAAGCTGGTCTCCAGAGTGACATCCCAAGTACTTGGATGCCCTTCCCAGCTCTCCTGTCATTGACTGTTTTCAGTCAAATCAGGCAGCAGTCACATATATCGTTTTAATACTCAACTGGAGGTCACAGGTCCATCTGCTAAGCACCCCAAACAAGGCAAAAGTGATTTCCCGCCCAACATAGATTGCAACACTTATAAACTGAAAAGACTCCAGATCGAGAGTATCTCACGTTCCCCACTTGTGAAATGCAGCTAGCTGCTAATCTCCAGCCTCATGAAAATGTGTGGAAGTGAAAAGCTTTATAGGATGGACTGTGATCATTGCCATGAAAGAGAGCAGGAGTATTTTGAAGTAATTGGCTGGGTCAGAAGAGGGGAGGCTGAGCAGAGCCAGATCCGCAGGAGCAGCAGCTCTGCACAGCCCCGAGGTGCACGCCCCCAGAACTGGAACAGAGTGCATGACTGAAGCTGGCACTTCCCCATTCACCTGGCGTTGTACTGAGGTGTTTTTTTCTTCCCTTCACCAGGCCCAAGCAAGTACTTTATTACTGGCAGTGCCCATCAAGCTCACCGAACTTTTTGTGTTCCCTGCTGAGATCTGCCAGCAGGGAGACTTAATTGCCATCTGGCCCTGTGTGTGGCAGCCACCTTCATTTCTTTTCTTCAGCTATCTCCTGGATATGTGATTATTTATGTATCTGTATGTGTTGGAGACAAATACAACCTGATTTTTCCCTTCTCACCAGAGCTTAGATCTGTGATTTTAAATTCTTCACCTTTGCAGCACTCCACACCTGTACCAGTTCATCCTCCGTACAAAGCTGTACCTTCCTCCTCCCAGGCTCATCTCAGGAGCTGCAGTCCAGTTCTACTTTTCCTTCTCATTGCTTGTCACCTTCTCACTTCCTTCTTTTGGGCTACCTCCAAAATCAGCTCTTCTCCCTCTACTCCTTCAGAGCTGCTGCTTTCTATCACCTGCCCTAGACATTAGTGCATGAGAGACTTTCTTCCAGTCCTCTTCAGCATTTCAACCCTCCTCTCCAACAATTTCCATCTATAAGTATAAGGTTATCACAACTAAGTGGGCCATGTTTAAATATAAAAATAGTTGGACAGATTCCCCCACTCTCTTTTGCCTTTCAGCTAAGAATTGCCACATCTACTCTGAGGGACAAAGAGAGTGTTTCTGCCAAGGTTAAAAAAAAAAAAAAAGAAAAAGAAAAAGTAGTATTTCCTAAGGAAAATAGAACTTAAAATAACACCAATTTAAAATTGCCTCTTGTGTGGTGATCTCATTTCCTTAGGACCAACTTCTTATTACCCCTCCAAGTATGAGGCATAGTTAATCTTCTGGAAACTAACGTTCTGTTTGTCTGATTAAGCAAATCTTAATTCATTAGATTTATTCTTCAGACTGTTGCCTTCTCCTGCTCTTGGGCACAGAAATCTCGGGTGTAGGGCATTCTCACGGCTTTAATTTTGAAAAGGATTAGAACTGAGTTTAGCTGTCACCTTTTACTGTCCATCTGCAACCAAAAGAATGACCAATCCTACAGGGCTGATGACAGGGAAAGCTTTTTCTACAGCTGTAATGGCTGCAGTCATAGCTAGTGCAGTGATATCCCTGGCTTCATCATGGAAATGCAGAAAGGATTTTGAATAGTTGGCTGTAGTAAATGATTCATTTACTAGAAATGAAATTAACTGGAATTCCACTAGAAATTCAAAGCACTGCTTAGTTTTAAATTTGAACATAGTCAAAGTCTATGTAAGTTGCTTTTAAAAGGGGTGGAGGGATAGAAAAAAATTAAATATAAGAGCAAAAGTAGGAAAATCTTAGGCTATAAACTGAAACTAGGAACTAGCTGTCCAGTGCTCCAAAATCTAAACTTTTTTCTCTGTTTCTGCAAATTGATTAATAGCATTTGTTGACCATTGGTTTAAAATATTATAGCTGTTTGCGTCAAGTGACAAGTAGGCAAAACATAGAAGTTAAATTGTTACAAGGAAGGCATGCCAAAATAGAGAAGGAAGCTATTTAACCAGTTATTTCTGCCTTAGAAGATTTACAATCTGAAGAGGAAGTTTTCAAGAACGAGATTTTGAACAACCCTCGTTTTGAAGCATCGAAACATCCTGGTTCAAAAACTACCAGTTCCTTTTCTACTGCTTATAGAAAACATAAAACATCCAAAGTAATGGTTTTTTTCGAAGGTCATCTGCTCATAGCATTGTAAATGGGGTTGTTTTGGTTCTTTAATGGTAGAAGCTACTGTGACTAAAAAAAAAAAAAAAAAAAAAAAGTGGAAAAAATTAGAGAGTACCATCAAAACCTTCTTGCATTGTTAGGTGGGTAAATGATGAATGCTGTAAAGATTTTTGGCTTTATTTTCATTTTGTTTCCCCCCTCCTACAGTGTAGAGTGGGCCACAAACAGCGGAAAGCTCTCAGCTGCTACAGTAAGTGACACCGAATTCTGCTGACAGTTCAGGGAAGCTGCTCCATGTCCCTTTATATGGAAAACTTTGCTGGGAAAGCTTAAAAAAAAAAAAAAAAAAATCTGTCGAGTTGTTATGTTGTGCTTCTCACCTGAAATCTTTGTCTCTCCAGCTCTTGTCGTGCGCTTCCTGACCAAACGGTTCATCTGGGAGTATGATCCAACGCTAGGTAGGTTATTTGATTCTGTAAGCATTGTGTGCTGTATGTAATAGCAGGGCTGAAATAATGGAAATTTATAAAGTTGCAAGCCGTAGTCAACCTTTAAATTTGCTGTGCAAAGCTTCTCTGTGGTCATTTAAAGCTGGAACAAATTGTTACCTAAGGTAGCAGAATAGAGAAGCGGCAACACACTCAGTCAAAAGCTGAATTACCGCATGGGGCACGTTTCTGCCCACACAAGTCCGTGGGAATTTTGCCATTGAAATCAATTTGCTTTTTCAATTCACTTTTTTGCTCTGCAGATTATTTAGTGTGCAATCAGTTTTCTGCTTTTGAATAGCTCAAACAATCATCTGCTAGAGAATAAGATGACTGGAATACAGACCTTAAAAATTCAGGGGAAAAAAATTGTAGGTTATTACTGTCGCTAGGCGTAGACTTAGGCAAGTTTTTTGTCCTCACTTTTGAACATATATTGTGTCTCACTTTTTGAGTGACCATATAGGGGCACCAACCATCAAAAGAGCATCCACATGTCTCTTACACTGCTCCCACTTAGCTCTGTTGGGTCTGGCACTTTCAAGAAGCTGGCTCAGATATCTCAAAAAACATGTCCAACAGAGGCCTGACTTAAAATTTTTGCCAAGGTCAAATTTCTTAGTATTTCTTAAGTTAGTGTATATTTAAATGCTCTGTACCAGAACAGATCTGGGCCAAGAAGTGCAAGTTGAGGCCTTCACGAAGTAAAGGGCTGGGAAATTCCTTTTTCTTCAACAATGTGTTTCTGTCTCCTTCCTGACCTTTCTTTACAGGCTCCAATGCAGATCATACAGTTAAATATCATTTCTTTATTAATGTTCTTTCTCTAAGAGATCTCACTAAGGAAATAAAGAATGCCATAAACTTGCACAGCAAAAAAAAAGTTTAATATCTCCTATTACAGAACCCAGGTAGCCCTTTAAAAAAAGCAAAGTATCCAGGATCATACTAGTATTTTTATCTGACAAGATGAACAAATGACAGACATCAGAAACCTCATCTTGAGAAAACAAATCTCAGAACAACCTGAACTCAAATACATTCTTTTATCTGCTACTGTCAATATATATTCATCAGTGAATTATGTGTCACCTGTCTTGTGCTGCACAGGGGGATGTTCAGTATAACATTCTATTAATATTATTAGTTTTAGTACTTCAAATCCCTGTCACTATTACATCATTTTAAGAACTTGACAAGAAGTGTATAAAGTGTTCTCTCTCAGCGTAGTCCAAGTTAATTAACTTCTTACAGGGGCACTGCATGCAAAAGCATCCCTTTTGCCTTGTTTAAGCACACAAACAAAGTTATTAGCAAGCTGCAAGCTTTATTATTTTTTCCCCATTATGAAGGCCCCATGCCCTTTTTGCTGTACTAGACTTGACATTTGTTTTTGTTTTACAAATGAATACAGTTGCAAATTACTGTGCCCCTCAGGAATTCAATGGTTGCAACACAAAGCTTTCGTGCAGACAACAGTCCTATCTCAATAAACCAAAAATTAAATCTCTCACAACCTACTGAATTCTACATTCTCATTCAGTTTAAAGAACAACAGCTTAAAAATTGTATATTACAGTCTTTGTGATGCTAAGTGCTTTAAATTGCTTGGAGGAAAAGGTTTGAGAAATTCAAAAACAAATTATTGTCAGTAAGTTATTTCTTGATCACAATGATCTGTGGTGAAAGCTGCCCAACAGAGATCGTTTTTTAAAGTGCTATTTTTTCAAACTGTGGATCAGAATGGGATTCAAAGAAGGTTCTGAAGTGTTAGATACAAAAAAAAAATCCTGAAATTGTAACCACTATCCAGGTCTTCAGAGGTCAATCAGAAATTAACTGTACCTTCAAAAGCTTTGAGAAACTCTGCTTGAAGGAATGCATTTCTGTCTTTAGCGTGGTCATCCTGAGGTAATTTGGTGTCTAGTTACCTGCAAACATCACCAAGCTGAGTCCACTGAAAAGTTTTGGCAAAATACATTTATTTCTTCTTAGCAGTCATGAACTGGCAGTTGGGTGGAAAGAGGGATCTCTATGTGTTCAGCCGATATAAAAAATTGAAGTTGTGTCAGTGAGACTCCTTTGCTCTACAAGGAGAAATAAGCAGCTTTGTCAAGTAATTCTGAAAGGACATGAGTAAAATAGATGCAAAGTATCCAGCTCCTAAGCAACAGGAAGTTTTGCCAAAAATCACTGGGACTGTGACAAAAATTTCATGTTTATAGTTTCTTCTTATGTCAAGTTTTCAACCACCCATTAGCCCTCTGATGCAAGGAATCCCCAGATAATTCCTATTTTTAGGAAAGCTTTCACCAAGCTGTCCAAGGCCTGATGGAAATTCAACATTATCCTAAACTAAACATCAGGTTAAAAAAACCCTATTCCTCTTTTAGTTCGTGGGTGGCACATTGTATCTGGAAGGGAAAAAAAACCCCCACACCTTATTAATATTCTTTACTATTCTAACCTGCCAGAAGGAAATGAAGGACCATATTTTTAGCAACACCTGGATATACTGCTGTGTCTCCAGGAGCCGAATTACAGACCACAAAATAACAGTTTCTGATGGGAGGAACATCACTGAATCTTGCAAGCTTTGGCACATGGAGCTGCTGCTGAATTCAGGGCTTTGCAGCTCTGCTGCTTTTGTGCATGATACTGGATCTGTGGAAGCATCAGCAGGACAGCTGCATCTCTGCAAAAGAGCTTTTTATTTTACTGTTCCCAGCCCAGGGGTAACAACTGTAGCAAAGTTCATTTTCTGGGGAGTGTTAACCATCAGCTTTGACTTCTCCATCATTTCTGTTTAAGTGGCAAGTCGCTGTCACCATCTTGGCATGGGTTTTTTGTTTGTTTTTAAAAAGATGCTGAATTCCTCAGGCTACGTGATTACCTGGCATTATCAAGGTGAATAAGTTTTCACAGTAGTCTTTATTTATAGTAAATTACACAGATATCTCATGTTTGCAACAGAATTAGATGGCTCAATGAAAGAGGTCTATGTAGAAAGGGGCTGGAACTGCACATTTTAAAAAATACATGCAGTTGTTTTGTAAAATATTAAATATATGAATTCAGAGTTAAAATAGCTTTCTTCAGCTTGTTAAATATGTACTGAGAAAGGGTGTTGGGTTACCACATGGATTTCACCAAAATTCATGAATGTGTTTTAAAATAGAACACAACTTGAAAATGAATAAGCAAATTCAGTGTGATGTTAAGAACGCTTCAAAGCACTTGGCCTGTTTGGGGCACCACTTAAGCCACAGTCTAAAAGCACTTGACAAACATCAGCAACTTACCTGCACTGGATTTAATACAGAACTGGAAATTTGTGCTCTATTTCAGTTTGGGTCTATTAAGAGCTTCATAGAAGCAGCATGAAAACAAGCGTTCCTATGTACCATTTTGGCAGCAATGGGGTGCAGCAGGCTGACAATTTGCTGGCACCAAGGCAGAGTTTGCAGCCTGCAAGCAGCCACCCTGGCAGCAGCACTGCTGCAGGGGGTCCTCTCAAGTCTCTACCACCCCACTGCTGCCCCAAAATCAGAAGTGTGTAAATGCCTAACGCTTGCCAGCCGACATCATCTCAGGAATGGACACACTCCGTGGGATGAGTGTCAAGGTGGAAGGGCCTTTATTTGGCCACCTGCCCTCTGTGGGTGAACTTCTGTCATGAATGCAGGACTCCCATGAACCTCAGTGGCACAGAGTTTCTCACCATGGCTCTCAAGGGTGCTGTAAATAGCTGCTCTCCTCATCGCCAGTAAATTGCAATAAGTCTGTGTCTTGGCAGTTTCCCCCCATGGCAGCGCCCAGAAGTTTGGGTACCTTCACCTGAGCTCAAAGATGGAGAGATATTGTGGTTTGCTGTTTAATTGATTTTAAAATTGGAGTCAGCCATCAAGTGAACTGCTAAATCTGTTTTTTTTCCTGGAAGGCAAAAAAGGAGGAGGAAGCCCAAAGAGCCATCGCAGCAGTAGACAAACAGATGGCCTGCAGAGCACTTCATGGGTAGCAGCAAATTTCCTGCCTCCATAAGCCATGACATGCAGGGGGGAATCTCCTGGATCAAATGATGAGAGAAGAAAATTCATCATTGCTGTGGCTAAATGCTTCTAAAAATAAGTTTTGCAATATTTCTCTGAGAACACTTGTATTGTTCCACCACAACTGGAAAAATTTATTTTACTAGAAACAGAGTTGGGATATCCAAGAATTAAAAAAAAAAACAAAAAAAAACAAAAACAAACCACAAACAAACAAAAAAAAAACAGGATGGGGGATTATGAAATAGGTTTTTTCATACAGTTGGGAGAGTCAGGTGGTTTCTGAGGCTGGGGGACTTAAATGTCATTTTTTTGCCATACAGGGACAAACCCAAAGAAATAAAACCCCAGGTAGGTGCAGGAGACAGGCTCCTCAGTTCTTTTCTATTTCCATCACCGATTCATTGCCTGCAGTCTCTGCCTCTGCTTCTCACCTATAAAATCCTTCATCTTATAGAAGGATTGTAAATCCTTTAAATAACTGTTACTCAGAGTTAAGGCTCATGTATCAAAGGTGCACAGAAACACCAAGCGTTTCTCAAAAGACTGGATTTTAAACAAAAGTCTACTTAAACCAGCAGACAGGGAGACAATATATTTGCTGACCTTTCTAAAAGTATCTTGGCTTTCTCACACTATCCCTAGATGTCTTTCTCTATCTGTTCCCACATTTCATACAACTTTGCCAACTCTCTGAAAGGAAGACTGTCTCTGAACAGATAATCAATAGAACAGGGCATGACAGACTGGCCTGTCTATGAAGGCAAAGAGAGACAAAGCAAAGGAGTTTATTTAATTTGAATGGGATAGAGAAAAGATTACCCTTTGAAGGACTTTAAAGGAGCAGAGGTAACCGTAAAGAAATATGGGTCTTAGGAAAAATTATAATTTTGCTAGATTAGTAGTGATATTTTTTAAAGACTATTTCTTCCAACTGGGTCACAATTTCTTTGCAAGTTTTGATTCACCCTTCTTCTACTGGGCAAATGAAAAACCTGAGCTGGTGTTTCTATGTAGTCCTATCTAATACAACACACAGACAGCCTATGAGACACCAAACGTGTAAAATGGATAAAATGTATAGGTGTCAGTACATCTCCTATCTAGGAGTATAAAGTATTACAAATTGCTGTCCCACTAGCTTGATTATGAAAGGCCCATGGTAGCACCATTCCTCTGCAGCAGAACATGGGACTGCAGAAGGGTACACACCAAGTAAACAAGTCCTTGAGGGAAGGAGAAAGACATCTCTGTTAGTCTTGTTAGGCAGACACCTCTAGTTAGTTCCCTCACAGTACAGAACTTAATCTCTTGCAGACCAGCTCAAGACTTCCAAATTTCACCACTGTGGCAAGAATAGCAGAAATCACTTCATGAAGATATTGTTTACACTAGCAACAAGGCTTTTCCCATTGGAAAACTTATTGCAAGGATGATTATTTTTACATTAGAAGAGTAGTTTTGCCTACATCTGTAGCTGAGGGTTCTGTTAGCAAAATAGTATCATTCAGGGATCACAAGAGAAGTTTGCAGATGCCATACATGACAACAGTAGCAAATAATGCTGGCCTGAGTTTCTTTTGTGCCCTTGATAAATACAGGTCTGTATGAACATCATAAACAACAGAGCAAAGTACAAATATATCCAGACTAGCTTGCATGAAAATGGTTGATAATCAGAAACAGCTTAGCAGTGGGAACCAAGACCTCACTAAGAAGTATAAGGATTTAATATTATTTGTTGTATATTCTAATTTACCCTGGCAAGAGAAGATGTGAGAACTATCTTGTTGGGATAATTTTGTGCCAATGAAGCCACAATAAAGAGCTTGAGTACTAATATAGTTTTCAAGGACTGTCTTTGCTCTCTGCTTTATTGAACTAACACAATTGGATTAATGACTGGACAGCTGGAATAATGTCTGAGTAACAAACTCTTGATCCCCAGAATTGCTTTCCCTGCTGATCACAAGTTGAGGAAACACAGCTTTGTATATTGTAGATCTCTAGTTTTCTTGACTTGTGGCTTACTCAGCGAGTTTTTCTTAACACTCCTGAAAGTTTAACTGCCTGCCTTTACCACAGAAATACCACAGCAGTACAACTGAGAAAATGCACAGAACAGCAGACAGAACTTTTAACAGAGCAGCCCATACTAAAATAGGTGCTAATAACTGATGGTCGCTTCAGCCCTAGAGTGTGAAAGTAGACTGACCAGCAGCCATAAGAGGAAGGCAACCTGGGTAAGGATCCTCTTCCAGCCCTCTCTTCTTCCTGTTTCACCACAGGATACTGCAGTCTACACAGTGCTATAACGTGCTCAAAATTAAAAATAACCATTTTCCATAGTTAGCAAAAGAGGAGAGAGTTTTGCCATCATCTTGCAGAACTTTACCCTCTACATATTTCTTCTGAACACCCGTGTTGACAACTACAGCCTATCCAAGCACAATAAAGGAATAACACATGTGCTCTGGTACAGGCTTTCAGCCAAAGTGAGATGTAATGGTAACCAACCATTTGGGCCTAGGAGGAATGAATGGCTGCCAGCCTGTGTTTCAGGGAGTACCCTGACAAATGTGTAGACATTTAATAAATCACTGTGCAACAGCGTTATTTTCAAGCCAGACTCTAGCTATTAGTATCCTTGATTTTTATTGACAAAATTACTCATTCCTTCTGCCTCACAGTGCTTAAGGGATTCAGTTCTCAATAGTCCAGATTGTGCCTTTCTAGGCATCTCCCCAGGCTTCTATTTTTCCTTCATCAAAAAAGTAGAAGCATTATTTAACTTGATATACATTTAATATGTTGCATCATTTTTACTGTACTCTTCAACAGGAGGAATTTATACTGAATGTATATTATAGCAATGAGCTGTGAAAGTATTCCCAGTTTCTCTGAGGTGTTTCTAAGGAAATGGACTCATATGGCCTAGAGCACCTTAAAACACCAACACTGGCTTCTAAAATGCTCAACAAAGACTTGAAATGATGAAATTGTAATTGAGAGCAGCAGAGGATGATGCTTACAATAACATGGGAGGCAGTTATCTGAAAATGTGGTTTGTTTTCTTTCATATGAGTCTCAAGATGAAGATATTCTTGATGTCAGCAATAAAAATACTGCTTTTTTATGGTAGCTCAACAGACAGCAAAAATCAGGAATGGCAGTGGCTCTTCTCACTGTAGCTACAGCTGCAAAATATTTTGCCTCTATTTTTCTTGCTCATCATATTCTGAAATCTTTTCCAGGGCTGCTTTTGCACCTTCAGGAGAGCAGGCTTTTGTTTTGCTTGGTTTAGGTGTGAGAAAAGTCTCGCTGGTTACTTTTCGCTGGCAAAAAATAAGGCAAAACAGCTTCACCAACACAAACTTCTTGCCACAATAAAACAAAAAGGCATAGCAAAATAAGATTTATTCAGTCTTAAATTTATCATGGACATAATTCCTACCAGGGACCAACATCTCTGTCAAGTGTCGTTGGGAAAGTTAAGTCAGAAAATTAAAAAAAACAAAACAAAACAACCAATAACTGTTTAAACCTTGAAGTTTGGTCCCTACTAGTTAGCACTGCTCTGTCTTTATTGGTTTTGTTTTACCATGCCTTAATGAGTCCAGTTCTAGGGTGCTTCTGCACATTTTCTCTGCCTATCTCAGTAAAAGCTAGGTGAGGACAGAACCTATAGGGAAAGAAATGTAACACCACTTTACTTCTCCTCAAAAGAAACCCACTCTTTGCATGCAACAGAAAAAATCATATGCAGAAGGCAACAAGTAAACATACTTCCCATTATTTTTAGAGGTATTTCCAAGAAAACTGCATTCTGCAGTTTCTGTTTGGAGGCCAAAATGTTATTTATTGAAAATATCAACACATCAAGAAAAAAATCTCCCATGCGTTTTACCTTAATTAAAAGAGCAAATTCTAGAAATTCAGCATATCGTTTCATATCAAGATGAGAACTTTATAGTCTAGTGGGGCTATGCATGCACTAGCAATCTATTACTAGCAATCTATAATCTTCTAAGATCATCTACAAGCAGTCTGTGCCCATCTTCATGGACCAGGGACAGCCCTGCATCCTGGCTTGTGCAGAGGCGTGTGCCCACTGACCGCCCTGAGCATACGCTGGCTCTCCTGCCCTGTGCCTCCTCAGGGGTGTGAGCAGGGTCACTATGCCCCACTCAGCCTGGATTTATATAGGACAGAAACATTTGAGAGCTTCAGCTTGCACTGAAAATGGCAACTAAAAGCAGCTGAGCAATCTGAGGCACACTTGCTGCCTGCAGTGCCTCCCACATGACTTTTTTTTGTGCTCAGGTTTAATCTGCCTAGTTTGGGAACACCTGCAATACTGCAGTCACAACTCTCTGTACAGCAAATGTAGCCTTGTAGAGGGCAGCCAAAAATGAAGTTAGAAAAGAAACTAGTTTGCACATCGCCATATCAATTCCAAAAGCAGCATTCACAGCAGCAGACTGCATGTGAAGCAGACTAGACACCCTGGAATTGGATTAAATCTCTGCAAACTAATATAATCTTCTTTCATACGTGTTTTGGTTTAAATTTATAGCTTGACATGAATTTTTGTATAGTATATAGTTGTACATAAAGGGCACATCACACCTGTGATGTGTGTACAACCTCCTGGAACTTTTCCTTCTGTGTTTCCTGATTCTTGAGGTTACCCATGCAGAAGGATAACACTGAAGAGTCCAAGTCCAATTATCAGGACTGTCAGTCACAAAGTTTCCTTCCAGTAACTTTCCTTTGACTACTTTTTCTTCTTTTACATGATAATAACAGGCAATGACCATGCATGGTATGTTTGTGGGTTACTGATAAATAACCCAAGTATGCTAATTTTGGGGTCTGTGGTATCAATGAATAGAGGTTACACTGCCTTAGCATTAGAAATATGTTTTAAATACACAAGGGTGGTACTGTGCTTACTGTAAAACCACTGATGGTTGGTTGCAAACTAAAAGCCTTCCTGTAAGGTAAATAACAGAGTGAATATGTAACAGCCAGATGTAAGCAAGAAAAAGTACATTCAGCTGTTTTGAAGAAAGTTGAGGTTGAGGAAGGAAGAAGGCAGGAGAGACTTTCTGAGTCAGGAAGGTACATTCAGCTCACAGGGGCTTTCTAAAAGGTGAGAAGTTCCTGAAGCAGCAAGGAAATGCAGAGGAGGACAGATTTCAGAAAGGCAGG
The DNA here is from genome assembly GCF_003945725.1 of Corapipo altera. Classification (NCBI taxonomy): domain Eukaryota; kingdom Metazoa; phylum Chordata; class Aves; order Passeriformes; family Pipridae; genus Corapipo; species Corapipo altera. The sequence continues at coordinate 524,145 of NW_020884873.1, read as the reverse complement.
CTCAAGGAACCCTCTGGAGAAGATGTCAGATGAGACCAGCTGTCAAAATCATTTTTCTCAAATGTGATAGACAGGTGCCATCCTGAGGCATGTCAAAGACTAAGGGAGTCTAAATGAGCAGGGAGTTAACAACAAAAAAACCCAAAACAACAGGAACCTTTATTATGCTAACATAACTAACTATGGGGAATTGTAGTATTTTAAACATTCTGCTGTCCAAGAAGACTTAAACCATAACTTTGAAGTTCATACCTGTTAGCTGAAGCTTTTTGGTCTGAAAACTCAGCTATAATCGTCACTGGCTGAAAACCACCATGAGACCAAAGGTTTTTAAAGCATTTTTTTATATATCCTTGCTTTATGAAACTTTCTTGACAAAAATGGACTACATTCTAAGTAGAAAGAGAGTTTGTGTCCTTCTGTACTAGGCTGCTCCTTAAGTTTGAGTGTAAAATGGTGTATGTCATGTCATTGCTCCTTCTCAGCTGATTTACCTACACCTACTACAAGTGCTTTCCTAAAACCAATAAGCCCTTCCATGCAAATATTTCCTTCCAGAGCTGTGACATACCCCAGTATATATTGCCATTTCAAAATAAACAATTATTGAAAACAACTTTTTACATTACTGCAAATATAAACCAAGAACTCAAAATTACTTTTTAGATAATAGTTTTTCTCTTGAAAATATAATATTCTAGAACAAATATGTTTAATAAATGGGGATGCTCCTGGACAAACAGGTTTGATAGATGACCAGCTAAGTCTTATAGGCCAAAACTGTATTAAATATGTCCAAATAAATATAGTGCAAGACTGTGATGTGGTCAAGCTATGACTGAATATTGCATCCATAGACAGTCTGTAAGTCATAAGCTTCAAAGTTTTCTTTATATAAGTTTTTTCCCTGTATTTTTAAAAATCCTATTTCTAAGAAGAATAGGGAGATTTGTAACATGCTTATAAACACTGAGAGCCCCCAGGGAAGTTTTTTTTTTTTTTTTCGTGGAAATCATCATTTCCATAATCATTCAGCAGCTGTGGAAATTTGAAAGATTTATTCAGTTCCTATTAACAAATTATTGTGGCTTAAAACCAAGCCAACTGCTACCACTTTCCAACATGCTTCTCAGGCCTTTTGGCAGCTCCAAATATTTTTGAAATAAACTTCAATTTTTCAAACAACAGGAATATGAGAACCAAGAGTGCTTTGCAGAGCAAGAGTGATGGGGGTATTGCAGCTTTATAACCAAGAGGGACTCTGAAATCTGGCATCATCTTGTAAAGCCACACTTATCAGCACCTTTGAGCTTGTTATTGCCAATATGACTAGAAGCATAGCACAGCCCCAGACCAACAAGAAACAGGTCAGATTTCCTTATTTGTACTGAAACAGAGCAACCCACTAAATCTGACTATTTCCACAGCACTGTCATCTTTGGGGAAACCACAGCTCAGTCAACACAGCAGCTCCCTAACTCTGCTTTGAAGCTGGCAGATTTGATGCCAAGCCTGTGGAGAGCAAAACACAGCTCCACAGTTTCGTTTCCCTCTATGAGGTTTTACCCATATAGCTATAGATAGAAGATGTGGCCATCACCTGCTGCAAATGACAATCTGAAGCTCAGGAAGTTGCCTGAAGCCATTTTGGGAGCCATTGGTACAGTGTTACACTTTTCCTACTTAACCATGATGATGTAAGCATGAGGCATTTAGAGCCTGGTTTCATCTGACCAATTTTAGACTTCCAAGTGCTTTTGAGGTGTGATTTATCCTGAGAGAGAGCTCAGACAAGCTATATCCAGCAGCTATTTTAGTTCATCAACTCTATTAGGAGTCAAGGGTGCTTAGCTGAGCACAGACACCTGTGTTGTCTGTGGTTTCAGTTGGAAATCCAGCAGTTATCTCAAGTCCTATAATTTCTCTCTAGCCACATGTCTCAAAAAAAAAAAAAAAAAAAGAAAAAAAGCACAACAGGGAAAAACCCGATATTAATAAATACCAAAGCAAGGCAATGCATTTGTGAAGCACCATAGGATCAATGTGAACAGACTGGAGCTCACATCTTCAGGCCTCATAAGTTACAAGACAACCAGATTCTTCAGATGTTTCTGTTCTCTTGAAGGAGCACCCATGTCCTTGATTACACCAAAAAATGCTTTCAACATCCAGCCGTTTTAAGCTCATTAAAATTCACCCAGCCACCACACATTCCAAAGCACAGGAAGACACATTTACTAAGATTTATTTACACAAATCTGACCCAAATTGATGCTACTCGTCCAAGATCAAATTCCATTCCAGCGTGAGCATCTAAAGTGAGTTAAACTTGCAGCATAAAGTGCTGACAGAGTCCTATTTTGAGAACTCAAGTATCATTTCAGAATCAGGCTACTTTTCTGCAGCGAGCACGAGTCTACTCGTTGAGATTTATTCTCCCATTTCACAGGGAAGGTCTGCATGGCATTCCCTGCTCTGCCTCCTAAGAAGGATGTTTCACAGATATGCTGCAGTCAAAACTGGGTGAGCATTTTCTCAAGTTGTGTGGAACAATTCTCAACAGCTACTTGTTAAGCAGGGCCAGATGGTTGAAGGTATTCAAGCACTGCAAAGTCTTAACAAGTAAGGAGCTAATACCACATGACTTACTCAGAGAGCCGTCTCTTCTTCACAGTACCCTCCCCCAAAGAAACAAAGCATTAAGTTCCTAAATAACCTTCCACTTGGAGTACTACACAGGGAATCCCAACATAGCACTGAACATTCGAGCCACTGAAATAACTCATTGAAGGTGCATCACTGCAGCTTCCACACCAAACTAGAGCTTCTTGCCTTTTCTGCATTCCCTGAGGAAATTGCTGCATCAGAGAGGGTGTGTGGAAGAGGCAGATAAGACATACCACGGAGAGACTTAGATATATCTTACTCTGCTGTGTAGGTGTAGCCTCAGGATCATAAAGGTAGACTCTAACTCCTTCAACAGCCTCAAAATACCAAACAGAAGGGGTATTTACAGCCTTTTAAAAAACCCAGTCCTCATTGTCTGAAACCCTACAGTAAGAGTGCTTACCATCTGCCTAAGTAAATTGACCATTTGTCCCTGTTAGAGACAGCTGGGCTATTACAGCAATTAAGGTGGCACAGGGAGGGAGTGACATTTTTGTTTTGGGAAGAGGGTGTTTGCAGCACTGACAGCTTGAAACATTCATGGTTATGAAGAGCTGACATTCTTAAGCACGTAAGGAAAAAAGGACGAGCCCTTTCAGAAGTTCAAGTTAAAGAAATGTGTTTCCTAGAAGATATCCTTCGTTCCTGTTGAAGAGATTTGCACCAAATGAAAGAATTGTATCTCTGACAGTGCAAAGCATTCATAGTCACTGGCCAGACTTTTACAGCATACACATTTGCCTTTTGATATGGGACATCTGTGAGCTAGCAACAGTAATAAATCTGAATGTTAGCACAGATAATTTTCCAAGTTTTAGGTCAAATTCTATCAAATTTAGCTTATCAGCTTACTAAGATAAAACAAGCCTTTTTGTCATTAGCTTTCTGATTAGTTGCCTGGTTCCAGAACCTGGGACATAGTAAAATAGGTTCCTTTTTTTTTCCTATAGCATGGTGTGAATGCTTAATGCCCACTGGTTAGCCTTATAAATCATACACAGGGAAATCACTGCTTGATCTCTTGCTAGAAGAGGGGAATGTGATGGTTTCAGAATGTTTAAAACAGACATTCCTAAAATAGCTAACTGATCTGGAATTTTTTCACAGTATAAGGCCTGAGCTTAGTGGTTAGGTTCCTTGATCTGCAACCACACTGGTTTTGATCTTGTGGGACTTCAAGCTGTGCAGTGTCAGACTGTTGAGCTGGATACTTTGAGAGGTGCAGTGTTTGTCTTTCACAGGCGGCAGCCCTGCCTAGGAGCAAACAGGAAAAATGGAATACAGCCTTGCAGAGCTCTCTGCCACTGGAAAGTGTCCTCTTGTTGGGTGCAGAGTGCAGTGTCCAAAGGCACAGCCCTTTGCAGGTCTAACACACGGGAAAGAAAAAGCTGTGCCTTACAGAGAGACGTAAAAGTGTTGCTGTTGTACAAAGGACTTGCGTGTGTTCCAAAATGGCTGGAAGAGCTCCACTAAATAAAATTTAGTCAAACTGTGCGTCACATTTCAACTCTTGTGCTGGGAGAGCTGTAAGGAAGATTTAAAAAAAAATAAATGTCCTTTTAATACATTTCACAATATGTTCTTATTTTAGAGTCTACATATCGTCACCAAGCTACCATTGATGATGAAGTGGTTTCCATGGAGATACTAGATACAGCTGGTCAGGTACGTGGGTGCATGTACTATTATCCAATACCTTGGCTCAGATAGACAGCAGGGAAGGGGAGTGCGGTGGTGGTGGCAGTGTGGTAGGTGGCAGGTGTGCTCTGCTTCTGGGGACAGAGATTTGCTTCTAGGCAGAGCTCCCCCCTCCATCACTACCATCAGCTTGCTGCTGGACTCAGCATTCTGCATCCAGACCCTTCTGCAAGGGGCTCTGCTTGGAGTTTTCAAATCCCGGAAGAATAAACAAGTCAAAGTTTACTGTGGTATTAAAATTATTCTCATGTCTTAATTCAGGGCCAACCTGACATGTCATTAGTAAAAAATAAAGTCACAGTCTATTTCTACAGCCAAGTGATAAAGCTTTACAGCCTCAACCCATGATTTGCACTGAAGTGAAGAACAGTTTTGTCATAGTCAGGTCTGCCTTCCTTTCAAAATGTGGCACATGCTCATGCTGGATAGGGCTATGCAGCTTGTGTGCTGGATATCATTCAGCAGAGACCCCCTTCCAAACACCTGCTACCAGCCTGTCCACAGGCAGCTGAGTAGATCTCCTATGCTATGTGATAAAATAGGTGATGTGTGTAAAGTAAAGCAGCTGTACGTGGCTTTGTAGGCTTTGGAGGACCAACATCTCTCTGAAGGTCTGGTGTCTGTTCCATAAATCAAATTCCTAAGACTAGTGTCTGTCTTTGGGAACAGGAGGATCCTATCCAGAAAGAAGGACACGTGCGATGGGGTGAAGGCTTTGTGCTGGTTTACGACATCACAGACAGAGGCAGCTTTGAGGAAATGCTGCCACTAAAGAACTTGTTGGATGAAGTTAAAAAGCCCAAAAACGTCACCCTGATCCTGGTGGGGAACAAAGCAGACTTGGATCACTCCAGGCAAGTCAGCACAGAGGAAGGTGAAAAGCTGGCCACAGAACTAGCATGTGCTTTTTATGAGTGTTCTGCCTGCACAGGAGAGGGCAACATTATGGAGGCCTTCTATGAGCTCTGTCGTGAGGTTCGGCGACGAAAGATGGTCCAGGGCAAGACTCGGAGACGAAGCTCCACCACCCATGTCAAGCAGGCAATTAATAAGATGCTTACCAAAATCAGCAGCTAAAAAGAGCTGTACTAAACCAGATAACATTTTAGAGCATATTAGCTTGGAGCAGGGATGAGGCAGGCAGAGCACATTTAATTAAAAATGGTCAAAGCTTTGCAATGGACAAAAAAAAAATAAAAATATGAACATCATATTTTTGAATAACACAGAGTCATACTATTTTCCTGTTTTGAAATGTATTTAGCCACACTGCTTCTGGCTAATGTGGAAAAAAAACCAAAAACACCAAGGAAAAAAACCACCAAATATACTCCAAAGGACTAGATGATTGCAGGAATTGGCACCAACAGAGAATCTTCTGCTTCTACGTGGCTAGTCCAACGTCCTGCAAATCAGTAGTGCCTAAACATCATTTCCAGCCAACCAGCTGCTCAGTAAGATTCAGCCTTCACTCCATCAACTACCATCACAACTGACATTGTCCAGGACTGAATATGTGTAGAGGCTGCTCTGTTGTATTGGAAAGTTTACCTGACACCTTCAACCAGCTTTAAGTTGGCTTATTGTGTGCTTTTACTCCAAACTGTACTTCCTTGTTATTTTTGTCAAATCTATGAGTGCTGATGTTCTTAGCAAGGTATGCAAAAAATATAGGAAAGGTCTATTTTATGGAGTGTTTGGCCAGCAAGATATACATTTCAACAGAGCTGAAGTTCAGCTGCTCTTCCAGATCCTATGAAACTGCAGAATTCATGAAGAAATAATCAGCTAGTCCAGTGGCATTTCAGCTTTTTCCCCTCAAAGTGCAGTACTGTACTTGGGGAAATGGGACTAAATGTGTTATGAAGTCAAATTAAAAAAAAAAAAATATTACTATTGATTTAGTTATGGGTAGTTTTTAGCTTTTGTTTACACTTCTTGTTTTGGTCTTTTTTCAATTCAAGTAGTTCCTCTTAGTCTATCTTATACTGAAGAAGAACAGAATCCTTGGGAAGGCAAGTATTTAAAGTCTAACACTCAAATGCAGATCAGATGTGACTGGCCTCTACCATATCAAAAGATCAAAATTTCCAGTTGTTTAACTTCCAGATGTTGCTTGGAGCACTCTGGGGTATAAACCAGCACAGGTTTTTTGTGACTTTTATCTGGCACATTGAAGTGAAAGTGTATTTTATCAGATTTTGGTGCCAGGGATAAAAAGTGTTCTTTTTTTTCTTTTCCCTCATGCATCTGATTTAAGCCAGCTGTCAAATTTTGCCTCCTGTCTAGTTGGTTTGTTAACTGTATGCTAAAAGATGTAAGAACCAAGGCTGGAAGATTTTAATTCAGATTGTCCTGGTTTCCCACCAGTTGTGTTGCATCCCTTCAGGCAGCATGGTGTGCAGTTCAGACTGTTATCATGTAGAACCACAGCCAAAGGTTGGGATGATAAATGGGAATATTAGCAGTACTCTCCTTTGAGGAAAACACCCCTTTTAGCAACTACTTACAACTTTATTCTCCACTGCTTTGTACTTCCTGTGGTTATTTGCCTCTGTGATGAAGTAACTCCAAAAGGCTATCACATAAAAATTGCCACAGGTTTAGGAGAATATCTAGTTGGATAATGTTTCAGACAGTTATGTGTAGCCATAGAGGTGGTGGAACAGGCTGAAGAGTTAGATCTGTATATCCCTGTCAACAGAGAAAAGTTCCAAGTTAGGACTTCTTTCAAAAGAATGTACTTCAAGGTATTTTACCGAAGTAATTTTTTTTAAAACTCTCCCTTTTACCCAACCAGCATCAAAGAACATCACATTCAGATAATATATTTTATTTGTGCTGTTATTTGTCTCCTCTGTTTCTGTATTCTAGACAGTGAAAACTCATTTCACTCTTCTGAAATCAATGTCTATATTTTGGTCCTCATGTTCAAGTATATTTCCACACACCATCTAGACACACTGCAGTGGAAACACTACCTTGTGCTTCTGGGCAGGGAGTTCTTGCAATGGGTGATATCACTGTCTCTGAGACACACCTGTTACCAAACTATTCAACACATCTCTGACTTTTGTTAAAAAGAAAAACAAAATTAGTGGTTTTGCCATTTTTAGTCCTATTAGTAATGTAGAATCAATACAAGTGTAAAAGAAAGAGCTAATACCTGCTCACAAACCAGAAGTCTTTAGCTGAGGGTCTGAACTTGCAAACAATGTAGTTACACTAGGAGCCAGAATTAGCATTTGCAAGTTGAAGCACAAAGTTGTTCTGTTATCTTTGAAATCAGCGCTGTTGCACAAATCTGAAGTAAACAAAATCCTTACCTACAATCCCATGGCAACATAGCTAAGAGGAAAGTCTTGTTGTGCTAAGCAACTGATTCATCCCTCTCTTGTAAAACTTCAACAGTTCTTTTATTTGAAAACCTTTCTTGGGGTTCAGAGTTGAGCTGCATTTAAAATACAAAAAGGTTATATATGAATGGCAAGAGAAAATAAATGATTCAGATTCATATCAGAAGAGGAAGGCGAGGCCCTCATACTTTCCAAAAGACTCTCAATAAATTGTTTGTATCTTCCTTTATAATATCTGTGTGGAGAAATTATAAGATCCTGGTGAAATAAAATGTTCCACTGTGCAAATATCACTTGTTACATAAAGCACCTATAATAAAAATAGTAACATTCCTTTGCAAAGACTGAATTTGGAAACTGCCAACCAAGATAAACACTTGGTCGAAAAGGAGGCTGCTATTTTGTGACCTTTCCTCCCACACAAACACAGTTTTCTTTATTTAATTGCTCATTAATTTTTTTCTTTTGGTGTCATGGGCTGATTGTCAAGCCAGTTCTACTCTAGTGTATCTGTTGATACACATCACATAGTATTAAATGCAGCCTGATTTTCTGTTACTAACAATGCTGCGACATATTATTGGCAATGCTATAAATGTGTAATATATCTACAGTGTGCAAATTGAGCCCAAAATTGCCCAAGTATTGAAAAGGTCAAATACAGCATGAACCCACATTTGGTAGCCTTTCTGCAGCAGACATCAATGCTTTAAATTCTGTTTCTGCAGCTGCTGTTTAAGCATATGTATATGACACTGACATCAAGTTTCTCTCCTCTGCCCGCTACCATTTCAGTGGAGAGAGGATGGGAAGGGTGATAAACAAAAAAGGGGAGGAAAGGTGAAATGGATACTTGTTACCTACAACAAGTTGGTCGTCATTTATGAAGTTTTAAAATATTTATCTTCAATTGATGAAGAGTTAGTCATGCCCATGCTGCAAGACCTGGATCAGGACCCAAGACTTCCCTAGAACTTTGAGAATCTTCATATCTGGGGGTTTGATGCAACAACAGATGGAAGTGAGGATCAGCCACTGGGTTTGCACCTCGATCCGGACAAGGTGTCCCCAACCTGGGGATAGTTGGATCTGGCAGTTTGCTACAAGTCTAGTTGAATTTTATATATATAATGATCTGTATGCATTTTTACATTAAAAATATGAAAGCTTGTGCTTGTAGATAATATATAAGAAAAAAATAAAAATAAAAAAATAGTGGTCTGTACTGAACTCTTACATATTGATCTTCTATTGGATGTCTCCAAAGTGTTGCCTTCCAGCTTTTAAGCAGTCAGTTCCAAGAGTCCTGATTTGTTTTTTATTTAATCTTTATCTAGGGAAAACAAGCAGCGAATTTTGCCTGAGTAAGCACTGCAACTTTTGAATCATTTTATTTGAACTTTTTTGGCTGCTAGGCTTGGAATAGAGAGGTCAAACAGCATCTACAGTGAGGCACAGATCCAAATGTCCTTGCTAACTATTTCAAAGCTGATCAAAGAAGCTACAATGCCACGGTTATTAAATGATCTCACTGAAACGCACCACTCAAACACTGTCCTGTGAGCTGAATAATGTGGATCTTGATCCCAAGCTTCTGAGGTAAAATCTTGGGCTAAGGGTGCTGGGAGATTTATGCCAGTGATTTGGACAGAGACAACTTTTCACCTGCTTCCCATGTTCCAAAGATAATGCACTGTTATTCTGAAGAGTATGTAAGGTACATTATATGAATGGTAAAAAAATCATACGTAGCATGAGAGTAATCTACTCTCTTGTTTTCCTCCAAACCTGACCCAACCAAGTAACTCAAAGCATGATCATAAAGAGGTGAACAGCAGTGGGAGTATAAGAATGTCACCTTCGACAGAGCACTGCATGAAATCTCAATGCTGGATTGATGCTCTGATGCCTAACTTTACCTTTGTGAAACCTTACAAAGCTAGATGAGGCATCCTTCCAGTTACTGTCTGCCTCTAGAGCACTACAAAGTAGCCTTGAGTTCTGTCAAACCACACTATAACCTTCTTCAGTCAAAATAATGTCTCCTGCAAAATAAGCAGCTGCAGTCATAAAGGCTGTGTGTAAACAGTGTTTGGGGTTCCTTTTATCTTTCTCTGTAATGTCTCAATACATTTGCATATCTTCAGAAGAAAAGGAAAAATATAGAGGCTTCAATTAGAAAAGGCTTCTTGGTGTTTTGATGTATCTGCCTTTATGTTCTTTGAAAAACGAAACATATAATGAAAACAGTGTCATCTTAGAAACTCTGGTGTTATGCATTTTATTTCTGTTAAAGATGACAGACACTAATTAGCTCAGGGCTGTGAAAATACAAAGCAGTGACTTGTAGTCCAGTGCTCTGCCAGGTTACTGGGAGGTGATAATGATGGCTTGTGTGAGGCCAGCTCAGTCTGGTTCCTGTAAACACAGTTCCACAGGGGGAAGCTGTTAATGCAGCTCACAGCAGAAAAAGACACTTTTGAGTACCTGGGGCAGGACTCCCCTGAATCCAGGGGGGTTATGCATGGAATGGATCAAGCCTGTGGTCCATTGCCTTGGTAGCCCATATGTAGAGAAAATACTCCAATAACCCATGTCTCTTGTCCACTTGAAGCATTCCTCTCCATTTTTAGTTTGAAATAGACTGGTAGGAAACTGTGAGGTAAGTCGGCACTACTGGCTAATAAATCAGAGAATGTGATGGGATTTTGGCCTTCTAACTGGTCTCTTTCATCTCCAGCTTGATTCCCCAAAGCAGCATTTGTCTTTTCCTGCCGCTCTTGTATTATAATAAGTTTTTTTGAGTTTTGTTTGGTTGCTGGTTTGGGTTTGTTGTTTTTTGTTTGTTTTTTTTTAATAGCTGTCAATAGACTCTGATATACAGGGGTGTTTTATGGGCAAAGAGGGTGTATCCTCTCACAAGAATGAAGTATTTGCAAATGCCACTGGATATAAATTCTCAACAATGAACACAGCATCTCTGAAGAGTTGGAAATCTCTTTTTAATAAGGGAACCTCTCATAATTATAGTACAGACAGTTGTGTCAAGTACCACGGTCCTAAACTAGACTGAAATATTCTACATCACTAGGAGGAGCTACATCCTACCCTGAAATATTAACATGCAGAATAATGACAAAAAAATTGCAAACAGACCTCAAATTATGCCTCACAGACCAAACCTACACATTTTTTCCTTTTTAATTTTATGTACGTGGTATTAGGAATTTACAGAACCTTTCAAAATCCAGCAAGTTCCAGAGACTAAAAATATATTGGTAATGTAAAAATTAATGTTTTTTATCAAACTACTTTGTCAGTACACATAATATTAATTCCATCTTGCTTCCTCTAGCCTGGTCAAAGCTGTCATTACTGTAAGGAATATCAAGGAGACACAGAAGAAACTTCTGACAGGAAAAAATTCAAATAAAAGAAACAGGAAATAACCCAAAAACATAACCTAAATAAAGGTTGAATTCCTATTTTCCTGAAAAGCAACTGCAAGATTTCGTATACCAACGCTAGTACACAGGTGATCTGACCAAAATTAGTAATCAGAAACAGTTGAATATTTTGAGTTTTGACTTGGATCTCTTTTTGGAAATCTAACTGAAAAGGAATAAAATTATTATTCCGAAACAGACATTAGGCCTGGAATTTGTAATTAACGCCAGGTTTCAGAGAATCCAGAAAATTCATTTGAAGCTTCTAGCTAGCAGAGAAGAGGAGAGGAAAAGAAAGAAAAAGAGAAAAAGAAAAGAAAATAGGAGGAAAAAGAAGTAAAAAAAGGAGAAAAAAATCCAAGTAATTTCCTTTTTTTCTTAGGGTGTCTCTATGCAAAGTTTCCTGTAGTTCTGCAGTTGCTCACAAAAAGCCTTTGCTAGAACACCAAACAGTGACACTTGGTATACAAAAATCTTGTATCTCCTAGGGACAGATATAATCTCAACCACATTCATGTAAACATTCAACTCAATTCAGTAGAAATCTGGGGTAGAAGTTTACATCTACTGCAATCCAAGTTATTTCACTTTTGCATTCTGAAAGCAGAGTGTATTTCCCATCTTTAGAACGGAATTCAGTTCCAAAGCAGTGAGTGTCATTAACAATATAAATTACACATAGTTTTATTATGCCAAAATATATCTAACAGAAATCCATAAACAAAAGAATGATTTGTCTGTGTGAACTGAAAAGAGCAAAAGAATGTTGGATAAGTTCTACAAATATTAAAACTCTTGACAGACCCATGAGTTGCCTGTTGCTTCTTTTCTCTGTTTTTCAATATTTGAAATAACTACAATAAATGCAGAAAGCCTGCAACTTCTTCTAGTGAATTTCTGTGAAGAACAGTATTTCTCTGCTGTGGAGTTAAAGCATTCAAAGGTTATAACTTGATAGAAAACAAATCAGGTGTGACAAAAATTTATTTTAGAGAGGTAGTAAGGTAGGAAAGAGCGATATCTTCAGACTTCCTAGAAAAGAAGCTGGTTAAAGCTCTCTGAAAAACTCTGACATTTATACATAGGGATGAGCTGTTGTCTAAAGTTTAATCTCAGATTTTTTTTTTTAATAATTATTACTGCAGGGAGCAAAGAAGAGATGGATAAGATGGTATGTTTTGGTAGGCGACCACTGAGTTTTTCACTTGTGGGAGAGGGTTGTCATCATTCTGAAACAAAGAGTTCTAGCCTGGTTTCAGAAAATTTTCTCCAATAAAACCTACTGCTTCTCCAATTTTCACAAACTGATTCAGTAGAAAAGAAAAAACAACCTGGAGACTGAAAGATCACACTCTGTAGCCCTTGAACGTTTCCTGGGATTTTAGAAATGGCTGCAGACAGAAATCTGTAAGGTACTGTAAACATCCATAAAATGATAGGCATGATGTTCTACCACGTTTTGCCCATGTGTTGGCCCTGAGTTTTCACCACCAAATTCTGGGCTGTTTTAATGTCTTTGTTCTCTTCAAGGGAAAACTTAAAAGTTGCTGATGCAAAAAGTTACTGATTTGGGATGAGTTTGACCTTTACAAAATAAACATTCCCCATCACATTTTAATTTAAATTATTGTGATGAGCTCAGTAAAAATATATAAATAACTGCTTAAAACACCTATTTCTCACAACTATGTTAAAAAGAAAACATCTCTGGGACAGCTATTCCAACCATTTTTGTGAGCTCATACACAGTTTGGTATACTCTGGAGTTTTCTACTGTTAACTTCTGAGCAGTAGGGCTTTTGTTCTCAAATATTCTTATGGACTCCATAAACCTTTTTGAAAACAAGTTGATTTATTAAGGTAGGTGCACAGACCATGTCATGATGTCACAGTTCATGTAAGTAGGTGAGAGATTACTAACCACGGGTCTAGGTAATTTTCCCTATTCAAAGATGAGCAAAGGGAACAATAGTTACCACATCAAGGATAAAAAAGAAATCAAAATATTTTTATTATTTATTTTCTGTTTTAAGAATCCGAGGATTAAGGTATTTGTTTCTGGGGTGAGCTTGGTTCTGTTTTTTCTTAGCATATTGAAATCACTTCTTTAAGGTAAAGGAGGTTTTACAGATTTGTTGAGTGGGATTCAATTTAACTTGTAGAAATACAATGGTCAGAGCCAACATAATGCACTGACAGCCCATAGTATTCTCTCAGTGACCAGGAGGAAAAAGCAGTGTGTGGGTCAGGATGCACATTCCCAAACCGCTCACCTGTTTCAGGTGGAAATGTGTCCTGTGCTTTGATTCCATGAGTTGTTCTTTCTGCCTGTCTAGAGTCAGAAAACAACATCTGTATTGTCCAGAGCTCATTTACATCCATTCACACCTTTGAAGGTCTGTTTCCCATTTAGATGACATGGAGACCCCTGAGGCTCTGTCACTTCTGCACTTACTTGGGAACTGAGTGGAGAAGGTTTGTCGCTGACCTCTCCATTACCCTCCTTGGATTACAGGGTGTCACATTGTGTTAACACAGCTGAGACTGAGTACCCCATGTCACTGGTCAGGGGAGGAACATCACCCTGGGGCTAGAAAGAGATTTCAGACAACTACTAGTCACTGTATCTCAAAGAAAGGTCTCTAATGCAGATGTTTTGTGAGAAGCAGTACATCACCACTGTGGGGGTTGCACATCATCATGTGTATCATCACGTGGCTTTCGTGTGGCTTGATGATACATGTCCTTGGCCACACCACTCAGCTGACCAACAACACCAGCTACAGTTTATGTCTCTTAATCCATCAACTGAGCTTGATTTATAGCCACAGCACACGTTTCAACTGAGAGGCAGAAAGGCTATGCACTTTTCACATGTGGTCCTTCGTGAGTTTGATCCAGTTCTTCTGTGACCCAGTCTGAACTTTCAACACAAAAAGCACAAAAAGTATGGTGTTTCCAACACACAGTTATTGTGGCTATCAAGTTCCAGGAAGGGAATAAGCTGCTTCTAATTACATGAAGTGAATGTGTACCAGTGGCAGACTCTAGTAGTAGTGAGGGGAATTTTCAGAAACTCCCAAAGACTGGTAAATGTATAAGTAAGACTGCTGAGAGACACTTTTCTGAATTGATTTTTCTTTTCAAGCATGTATACAGTAGGACAGGACTAGAATACATCCCAATTCACTTCTTAAAGACCTGCATCAAGACTAAGTTCAGTTTTCAGGCTGCCTCAGACTTCCCCCTTCCTAAACAAATTAGTTAAGAGTTGTTTCATACTTTACTGGAGTTAATAAAAATAATTCCCAGTATGTTTTCAGGAACTTTGGAGTCTGAATCTTTACCCTTACACTTCTCACTTCTGTTCCCATAACTGTATTCAGGGGATAACAATGTATTGACTCTCAACCCCTTTTCATATTTCAATAGTATATCAATATATATGCTAAATGTCTATACAACTCTTGGCATACTGCGAGCTCAAAATCTTGGAGACACTAAGATTAAAAATGAACATCAGCATCTCATTTAAAAGCCACAGTGAATCCATACCAGACCTGATGTGACCAAGCCTATCTGATTGTCCAACTGTTGTTCCTCCCTGTTCAAATATCTCAAGACAGATCCATAGTATCTCCATGTTTCACTCTAAACCCTGCAGTGGTATCCCCTTTCTGCCTTCTTCCATACTCAGTAAAGCATGAACTCAAAAATTACATGCTCAGTCATTCCTTCAGACCAATCACATCCCTTTACAAAGTTAATTTATAATCTTTCCCATGGGGTTTAACATCAAACATTGCCAGTGCTGGTTTCAAAGGCTTTGACAACTCACACTGAGCTGCCTTTCACCAATATCAGACACCACCTTGGGTCCATTAAGCTGTCTTGCACTCTTGTGTAAGCAAACTACTAACACCATTTAAGGCCTGTGTGTTTTCTTTCTCTGCTCTTCTATGTAGGTGTCTTCTCCCTTCCAATTCAGTCAAAAAATCAGCTTCTTGCCAAGTCAACAATCATACTTTCCAAGAACTTACCAGAAAAGTTCTTAAATCTTAAGTTCTTTGGCAACAAGAGATTTACTTTCTCTTCCGTATATTCCGTCCAGTGCTGAGCCAATAACAAGCAGCAGACAGGGTGAGAGCAGTAGTACTTGGCACACCTCAAATGTTGACCTCTAAGCAGAAAAAAAGTCTAAAAGAAAATCTCACCGTTGCTTGTTACTTCTCTTTTTATCTGGAGAATTTTCTTGTGGTGGCAGTGTAGACAAATTTGTGCCACTGCATTAGGAAGGATGTCTCCTCACTCAAAATTAAGAGAATTTGTATTAGGAAGGGCTGCAGAAAAAGGTAGCTCCATAACTAGCATCTTAGCAATGTACGTTGAAAGGAAAAGTGTTTACTAGACAGAGAAAACAAATTACATTTTTGCTTCTAATGTCAGCTATTTATGGTAAATAAGAAAGCCTAAAGCATATAAACCCTTTTGTCTCCAGTCACTAGCTTTGTTTCTTCTCCTCTAACAATTGCTGCTTGTCCATAGGAAGTTCAGTTAACCATCCTGAAAAGACCACCTTGTGTAAGGCTTAACATGCTTTCATATTCAAACAAAATTCAAATTTTGGAAAAAAAATACTTAACTGGTGATGTGAGGAGAGCAAGGCAAGTGAAGTTTTAGGTATAGGACATTGAAACTAAGCTTTGTAGCTTTCTCACTGAGTTCTTTTCCTGTCCTCAGTGGACATTTGCCCTAAGAAGAATCTTCTGCCAGATACAATGCTGCAAGTAGAGAACAGAGAATACACCCAAGAACTGCTGACATTTCTCTGTTCTAGTTGACGGTGCTGGAAATTATACAGAATTAGATATAGGTTCATCAGTCTGAGAAATCATAATAGTGAGAATAGTGGTGGCTTTCCTCTGCCCTAAGGAATGACCAATGTTCTTTTTTTTTCCAATTTGCATACCTGAAATGATCTAGTACAATTAATACTCAGATGATGGTTTACAGGGACAGTTCCTCCGCAGAAGGGCATTATTCTCTTTTCAAGTTCATATAAACCCAACAAGAAATATTAAGAAATGTGTGTAGGAATTGAAAGATCAGGAGTCTGCTTTGGGCTCTGCTACAAAACTTCTGTCTACATTGGCATCAGACTTTGACTGCTCATTTGAAAAGACAGCAATTCTTATCCACCCCATCAGCATTCCTGAGTCTTAGTTTATTAATGGAATTGACTTGCCTGGTTCAAGTACACCTCAGTCACATCCTCTGACATCTTCTACTATTTATTGGAAATGTGCTTTCTGCATTGTGATAAAATCCAGGGAACTTCACCCTAGAAGGCTGGGACTGCACAGTTATCACATGCTGAGAAGAAACTGCCTGCACAGGTCCAGATTATCGGGATGAGGAGACCATAATAGGAGACATTATGGTCTGCTGCCATGCTTCTCAACCACAGAGCTGGGTCACCAGAGGTGAAGGTAAGTGGTAAATATGAGTCTGTGTTGTAGCTACCCTGGCAGCTCCTTTTGGTACACAAGGCCTTGAAAATTTTGCTGGGCAGTGAAAGAATGTTAAACAGTCCCCTCCTCTTACTCTTCAAGGTCAGCTATTGCTTTCATAACCCCTTGACTCTCACGTGTAACTGTGTTATAGACATTGTTTCCACCACTCCCATGTATTTAATCTGTTATAAGTGTGAATATAGAGTGAAATATTTATATTGCTAATAAAGGGTATCTAACATTTGGAAAAAAAAAATAAGACCCAATACATTGTGGTGTTCAGCTTCAAGAGGCAGGAGCCCTTTACTCTTTATCTTCTGTGTGATTTTGGTAAAATCACTTCAGTTCTCTGAGCCTGTCTTTTATTTATAAATAGGGTGAATGACACATGCCCTTATTTTAAATACACATAGGAAATGTGCGTGATGACAGGTTAGATGTATTGATCAGAGCCACTCAGCAAAGTTAAGAACTTCAAAGAGAAATGGCAGATTATAGCTGGGAGACTGACAAATATCTAGATTTTCAAACTTTTACCTATAAGAAGTTTTTGCCAAATATATTTCCAGACAATAACAATTTTAGTTTTAGAATACCATTAGAACAGCAACAGCAAAAAGAGAAAAGCAGAAAATTCTGAACTTAAGATGCTCACCCAAAAGGATCTTTATGAACTTGGAAGCTTTTTCCCCAAAACTTTTCTCATAGTGAAAACTATGCAAACATGGTTACATCTTTTAAAACAGTAGAATAGCACGGTCAATTCTTTGGTGCATGATTAAATAGAATTTACAAGAATTTCCGTCATCTTTAACATTTTTTAAAGGAAGCAGCAGAAACAATTATGACTTGAAGAAGATGCTGACATGATCAGCTTTCTCTCTCTTTGTAATTTCAAAACAACAACAAACAGACTTTCTGGGGCCAGCATTCTGCTTGGTGTAACTCCAGTAAGGCCCAGAGAGCTGAACACACAGAATTCAGCCAAAAATATGTTATTGGTCAATGCATATTTTGGTGGGTTGGTGCAAGTTTCAGCTGTCTATCGATGCAAGCTTTATGTACCAAGTGTGCTCATATCTATCTGGCAGCGAGGTGGCTAAAGAAGCAGTTGATGATGTTTCTTTTAGAGCATCCCTTTGCTGGAATTTTATTATTGTCAGAGAAGGGTTCAAAATGGTGGAAAATAATTGGAATATAAACAAAGTTTCGAATGCTACAGCTGGAACATGTATTTCCCATGAGCCGATCTGAAACACTGGGTCTGAACATCCCTCAAAATTGGATCCTTTTCAGATCTAAATTTTATATCAAGATCTAGGTTGAGCAATACTGATTTCTGGATTCACAAGCCAGCAAACACTTAAACTAAGCAGAGTTTGGAGTCCAGGTCAGGAAATTTCCACACTCCTAACTTAAACAACTCTTTCTCCATTAGCTGTTTGAGTAACTCTGAAGATTATTTTGCACAGCTGAAGTAGCACAAAATAGCTCAGAGAGATAGAATAGTCATGATGGAGGGACGAGAGTCAACGGGTCAGTTCCTGATCTTAAGAAAAAGGAGAGCAGTAATTGGCCAAGAAATAACATTTTTGCTGGATTGTGGGAACAACTTGAAATGGCTTTCCCTTTGGGATCTCAGCTGCAGTGCCATCACTGGCTGCTCCATAGGATTCAATGTGTTTGGGTCATGGAGCTGCTTTCTGGGAAAAAACAGCTGGAACCAGATGGGAGAATGAACCACAGGGAGGAAGGTCCTAAACATCCTGCTTGCAACCTTTACAGAAGAAAACAAAGCAGTGGAGCTCAGCAGACCATATAAATTCAAATTTTGCTACTTTCAGAGAATAGGATACCAGACTAGATCAAGAAAACACGCTTCACTGTATATGTTGTTTGTAAAAAGAGACAATGGAGCACTGCATGGGTGAACTGAATGAAAAGGGTTGGAGAAGGGAACAGTCAAGCCTTCCTAGCAGTACCTAGAAAGGAGAAAAGAAAACTGACACTTCTTCATAAACAGTCTCAGCACTGAAGATTCCTTTTTTTTTTTTGCCAAAAAATGTGAAATGAAGTAGAGCTGTCTTTTCTCCCTAATTTTTATTTTATTTTTTTTTTTTAAATGCAGAAAACCCATGCACATTCCCACATGCCGTTTTGCTGAGTGCTTTCAGGGCTGGTTCTCAGCAAAGAATACATTGGAAAAATCTAACTCTGATATGCACCCAAAGAAGTCAATAAAGCAACCTGAAAGAAGAGAATTTTTCCATTTTGTGTAACATGAAATATAGCCTATTGGAGAAAATGGAAAGAGAGGAAAGATCACCCTTCATTTTAGACAGTTCATTCAGATTCCCTAAACAAATATTTGAATATTTGCCAGTGTAGCTCCTGGATATATTAAAAACTTAGAACAAGTCATAAATTAAAACTGAGGGACAAGATAATATTCTATATAATTTGGTTTTTTTAATGGTGTCACTTAAGAAAAGAAACTTACAGATATATTCACCTACTTTTGACTAGTCAATGTATTTTGAATGTTCAGAACATCACTTCCAAATTTCACAGGGTTTTCAAAATGTAAAGCAAAAAAATACAGTCACATCTTTCAGAGGCACAGTATATTGCCGGTATATTAAAAATAATACACTCAGTTTGAAAAAAGTGTAAGACACAAATCTAAAATAGTGGTGAAAAGTTTATGGACCCCCAAGCACACATGAAGTGGCTTTTAAATGGACTCATTTCCACAGTCAAACTAGAGGACAAGATTACATTGCCTGATCAGATTACAGTGGAAAAATGTTAATGAATTTTAAATTTCCAGTTTTCTTCTGGGACTGCCCTGCCAACAGCTGTCCCTGTGTCCCCAACCAGAAGGTCTGACCAGCACCACCACCTAGTGGCACCCCGTTCAGCACGGTGGCCGACCATCAAAACCCTACAGACCACACGGCACCAGTGTCAGCAAACTCTGGGGTGCCCGGCAGACATTTCCCTCTCTTATGAGCTCAGCCCCGTGACATCCATTTGTCAGTCTGGATGTGGACAAAGCCCAGAGTGCTACACAGTCCAGTAGGTTCTCCTTTGAGGAGTAAGGTGGGTTGTTATCTTCCAGGAAGCAAGCAAAGGTGATGTTTTTATTGATATCCTAAATGGTAGTATATGGCACCTATACAGCAAATGGTCCTGTGACAGGCTGAAAAAACTTTTCAGCATCTTAAGTAAGGAACTACAGCCCTCTACACACAAGTATTCCACTGACTGTGTGAATGTAAAACAGCGGAGGAAATGGGATGAGGGAATCATATTAAAAAAAAAAAAGGCAAGTTGCAAAAGAAATAACTGATTTAAAACTAAACTGAGTAAGGTTCCACAGTGGTCCATTAAAGTTAAACAGCAGAATGCCACTATGCTAAAGCTGGGGGTGGAAGCTTGAGTTAAAAATCAGAGCCAAAAACAAGGCTTTCTGCAGTTCAGAAAAAAAACCCCTCTAGCCAAGTGAGGAAATCCATAGCCAGCCCAGAGAAAATGCCACATATAGGTACATGTCTGAGATCCACAACCTCTTCACAGCACAAGTACACATAGCTACCTCTAAGTGTTCTTGAATAGACATTAAATCCCTTACCACCCTACTGAGAGAAACAGAGTCTCGGACCCCTCTGCTACTCTCCACGGAAATTGTACTCCTTTCTAAACAGGCATCTAACTTCAGCAGTAAAGACTTGGATGGGGGAATTCAGAGGCCAAGCCACACAAATGGATCCACAGGGAATGAGTTCAACCTGCAAGCAAATGAGAGGTAAATGGCACTCTACTGATCCACACCGTAACTAAGAGTAGGTGCATGAGTGAGGAAACACATCTGAAGGCACTGCCACCAGTGGGACATCTTCCCCCATGGAAGGAAAAGAGTCTGGATAATCTACTGCCAGGAATACTTACATGTGGAGCAAAGAAATACGACGGAGTGTTTAATTCCATGGATCTTTGGTTGCCATTCCTACTACCTTTCCTAAGGCCCAGCTTCATGCCTGTGAGCCCCTTCCTCTGGATAGGTTTTCTTGTTTGTAACATACCTTCCCTGTGCACCTGGCAGGGGAGAATTTCTGCAAGCTAGAGATCTTTGGTGAGATGACAATCAGTCTGAGCCTGGTGGCATGCCAGATTATTTGTTTTCAAAGGCACCATAGAAAAGTTTAACTCAGTTGTTTTGTTGGATTTAATCAGGTCCTAGAAGGCCAGATGATGATCTGCATTATAATACATATTAATAATTAGAGAAAGGCACCCATTTCTCTAGGAATACTGCAAACATCGCAGAGCCAGTCACTGTAGATGAGATTGAAATGTGCATAGAGCTCTTATCTAAGAGCAATCAAGAGGACATGGGAATCACAAAGATTATTTTCTCCACAGCTAGGAATAGGAGACAGTTATCTCAAGTTGTAACAAACTCCACAAATCAGGATAAGTAAGGGCAGCAGAAAAAACAAGTTTAGGTAATTCCAGCCAAGCAATAGGTCATAACCTAAGTTTGTCATGACTTCTTGCTTTTTTAAAGAAGAATATGCAAACATAAGACAAAACAAATCAAAATAAGGTACAAAATACATCTCTGAACATCTGAGCTGGTTTAAATATGCATTGAAAACTGAGATGGGCTTTACTTAGAGGGCATCAGAAGGAGAAACACTTGTTCTGGAGACAGGCAGAAAAGAACAAATGAGAAAAGTATCAACAGCAGACTTGCTTTGCATCACATTGACTTTGAGAGAGGACTTGGGGGCATTTAATGATAGCAAAAGGCCACAGTGGGTTGCCATCTCACCAGTTTCCAAACGGCAACAAAGGTCATGTCTAGTTAGTGTGTGAATAACAGAAACCAATGTCACTGATGCTCTACTGTTTGAGGCAATGCCAACCTCATGGCAGGGGAGTTGTAGAGGCTGTTTCTTGGTCCAATCCCAAAAGCAGAGGGCTGGTAATTGAGATGAGGGGTGTAGATGACTAGTCAAACTGCAGCCTGCCTTTCTGTCTTGGCAGCCTCAAAAAGGGCAGGTGCCTTAACAGGGTTTTCCTCTTCATATGCACAATTCATGCCACATATATGCAATCTACTATGTCTCATTCTCTCAACAGGCATATTTTACTCTGTTTTCTACAGTATGAAGAGCCCAGAAAACAGATCTACTAAGAGGGCTAATGATAGCCTGCAAAGTCTGCAAAGTTCTCTGGAGAGGGGGGAAAGCATTTCACAAACCCAGTGAGATGAAGGGTTGCCACACATCTACAAAAGAAGTCAGGCTCATCAATCTTTTGCTGTCAAAACACTCTCTCAGACATACAAATCTCTTCGCTTGCTTTTGTGAAGCTGTTTCAGTGAAGTATGATAAATGATAGAGTGTAGTTAACGATAACATCAGGGAGGACTAGGTGCTGAATTCAGATAGTGCAAAACACATATATGATTCACAGAGGCCCAGTGGAATTATCTGATAGGAGTTTGGGTGCTGTACAGGCTGCAAGTAACTACCCTGAGAGATCAATATCGTGGGTGTAGTAGTTATATAACTGCTGTAGCTTTGTTTTTCTTATTCTGCCTCCTTAATATCATTTTGTAGGCAGTATGGATACAACCTCTTAAACAATACATATTCTTATTTCATGGAATCATAGAATGGCCTCATTTGGAAGGGACCTTAAGGATCATCTAGTTCCAACTTCCTTGCCATGGACAGGGAAACCTTTCAGCCAGACCAGGTTGCTCAGAGCTCCATCCAGTGTGACCTTGAACACTTCCAAGGATGGGACATCCACAATTTCGCTGGGTAACCTGTTCCGGTGCATAACCACTCTGACAGCAAAAATTTTTTTCCTAATATCTAATCTAAACCTACTCTCAGTTTGAAACCATACCCTTTTGTCCTGTCACTATACACTCTTGTAGAAAGCTCCTCTCCATCTTTCTTGTAGGCTCCCTTGAGGTACTGGAAGGCTGCAGTTAGGTCACCACCCATTTGTTTTGTTTTGGCTGTGGCTTGTCTTCAGCTAACCAAAAACTGTTTCAGCTGGAAGCACATAGTCATCTGTTGATGTCAGGAAAAAAACATTTACTAAGAAGCAGCATCTCTAGCACATTGAGCTGCAGGAACAATCTGTGTAGAAAGATGCCCATTAAACCGTCAGCACCACTTTCCTCGGCACCTCCATGTTCCTTGGAGGTTTTACCATCCAGCTCTGGATCAAACCAGCACACATTTACCTTTCAAGTTGTGATGAATTCCCCTAAAATGCAGCCTTGCTTCTGGACAGAATTTATCTGCAGTTCTACAATTTAATTGCACTCCGTTAGTGTCTGGGGAATAAATTACAAACGTCTAAAGAGATAACCACAAATAAGTCAACTAAGTGGATTCCAATGTATTCCCATTCAGAAGGCAGACAGATAAAAGATAAATAACTAAATAACTGAAATACTGAGAAACAAGAGAGCGTTGTTGAGTAATAGTGACATTCAAGTGCTTTACATAGCAATTTTGGATATATGTAATTTTTATACATAAGTATATATGAATACGTTATATTCATATTATGAACTTATGCACACAAGACACACACACACACTTAAATGGTTAGAGAGAGAATATTGGGAAGGTTTCCTGCTTGTCCCCCCAAAAAGAAAGGCTAATCTAATTCAAGAAAATTTTTCACATAGGTCATATTCACAAAGATTAAAGTACCGTTGTGTTTGCAATATGTTTGAATAGTTTTGGAAAAAGGAACTGCTGGGGAGTTGGATATTTTCTTGTTTGGGGGAAAAAAAAAAGAAAAACAAGATTTTAGACAAGCTCTCCAAAGCTCTGTCTATAACTCCAACAGAGAAGAGTTTCACAACAATTTAAGCCATTTATTTATTTATTTATAACCTGTGGCTGTTAAAACAGGATAGAGTAATCATTCAGAGCTAGAAGCACATAATTGCTACATGTACCTATGCACAAAGCCAAACTTTGTTAATTCAGCACTAGCCTTGAAGCCCAGAGGATATAAAATAACTTCTGTCCCTCTGTGCCCTGACACTGGGTCATTCTCAAGTTGTTAAAGAAACATTAGGAGGAAAACACAGAGCCAAATGTTCTCCAGCAATTCTCTCATGCATCAACAACTCAAGTCAAGCTAAAGAAGGAAATGCCTCTGTTGTTTTATGCTTGTACGGTAAGTACACCTCATACCATCCACAGGGTGATGCTAAAGGATCCACCTGAACAGGGATGAGAGAGAACTCGTAGCCACTGTGCAGAAGACAGGTAGGAGTCGTCCTGTGCCCAAAAGAGCAGAATCCTCCACTCCTTCCCCTGAATCTGGTCATGTAAGGCAGGTTAAGGGATAGGGGAGTGGAGAGATGGGCAAGTGCCTTTGGTACCATATGGCTTCCATGACCTTCAGAACAGCTACACAAATTTTAACGTGAAATAGATGTTTAAAGTCGTATTTTTCCCCCATGCATCCCAGACTCTGTGCTTTTCTGAGATAATATCCTTAGAAACAAGAGATTGAAAAACCTACAATTACTTCTTTTGAAGTACACTTTAATGAAATACTGTTGAGCAAATCAACCATCCCTGACTCACCTCTACAGACACACACCATGTTCCTGCCTCCACAAAACAGGCAGCAGCATGCTTTGTCATTAAATCACTCCAGCAAGAAGCATTTCCACAATTTCCCTTTGTAACCTCTTTCTTGATACTCAGTCTCAATTTTCCTTTTTCTCTGATTCATCCCATCATGTGAAGGTCTACCTTTCAGGCCACACCAGTCTCCTCTCCATTGTTGCTCTCAGATATTTTTGTCTTAGATGCCACCTCTGCCAGATGGTTGAAAACAGCCCTGATCATAGAGAGCTCCCACTCCCTTTCCCAACCAGTGTGGAGAAGGCAGGTTTCCTTTTATAACAAAAGTACTCTATAATTTTACCCTGGATATGAGCAGATTTAATTTTCTGCTACTACAACTGCGGACTCCCTGGAAGGAGAAATACAACCTTTTCTTTCCAAACTGGCGTGTAATTACATATGGTCCAGACATGCTCTGTAGCATCTTCACAGCTATTTTTGTCCCAGAGCAGGATTGGGCTGGGTGCAGGACCACAGTATATATTCTAAGACTGAGTAAGGCAGAGCCAAAAAAGCACTGAAATAGAAGCCTCTGACTACTCTCAGCCTTCACTCCAGCCTAGAGTCCATGGGACTTTTGCCACTCCCAAGCTCCAGCTGCCTGGCTACCCCAAACTATTGTGTGTTAATTTGGTGCTTCCCTGTGATATGGAAACTACCGACATCTCTCTTCTGGAAATGAGTAATCTAAGCACAGAATGTTAATTACTTTGCCCTTAATGAGCCTTAAAGTCAAGTTCAAGTGCTTCTACCATTGCACTGGAAGCAGAGATCTACATAGTTAAGTCTTCTGTTTTCACAGGTGCTGCGTTCATAAAAATGAAACAAACCATCTGCTTTCCTCTCCACTCACACTGAAATTATTAACCAAAGATGAGAATGCTTGTATACGAAGCAAAGTAAAATTTGTGCTGCTCTTTGAGTGCAGATTTGAAGAAGTTTGAACTGGGAACAGGCTCTCAAAAGGAAATCCAAGTAGTAAGTCTAAAGCTATAACAAGAGATTGCTAAAAGCAAATTAATAAGTGAGGAACGGTACTTATGGACTGCTTGAATTATGGATTGCTTGAGTTATGGGAACTTCTATGTTTCCTACATTCTCTTTTGTTTAGAAACCTTCCCATCTCCCACCTCTTCAGCTTTTTGAGTATATTTTCAATTTGCTCAATCCTGAAATGTTGCATCCTCCCATCCTTCTCTTCTAAAATAATTTTTAAGTCCTTAAACACTCTATTTGAAAAATTGGGGCTGGCTACTGATACCAAGAACACAAAATCAACTCATTACCAGCCTAGTGTTTACAACTAGCATGACTAGAAAATTGTTGTGTTTCTGTGTTTAAATTACATCCTCATTTAAAATGACAGCACTGCAAAATTAAAGTAAATCACATTTTTTCTACAAGATAGCTGGGGATCTAAATAAAGTTACTGGGGACATTCTGCTGTCAGGAAGATGCCTGCAGATTTGGTAGCAGGAACAAACAACTCAGTCCTGGCAAAGATGGTCAGAACAGTGCATGTATATTATTGGTCGTAATTCATTGCTATCTGGTCAAGCAGGGGTTCCATGAGGAAACAACTGTGTGCTAACCTGGTTGCCAAACAAATGTAATGAATATATTATTGTGGATGGACTGTTTTTGCAAAGGCAGTGTAAGTGATATGTTTATCTCACCAGAGAAAATGCCTCCAGGGTCTGATTTCCAGAAAAATTTCAAGAGGAATCCTGTGTTACACTCCTCAATGAAAGTAGCCCTGTGATACCATCAATGGCAGAAATCATCCAAACAAAATTAAATAGGAGCTGTTTGAGTATATTTTTTTCTTTTGCAGTAGCATTTAGGCATGTAGTCAACAGAAGGTGATAAATTTTTAAACTGACAGGCTTGATAGCTTCTTATTTAGGATGTTATGTTTATTCCTGCTTCACAGGAAGCAGGTTTTTCAGGAAAAGATTATGTATGAGAGTTTAGAACACGTTTCATATCCAGCTGGAATTAAAACTCTAGACTCAAGTGTCCTTAGATGTTGTGACCACAACTTCTTGTTAGTAAGAGCAATGGAGTGAAAGGAGTATTCTCTCTAATCTGAAGATTTGTGCAAAAACCAAGGATGAACTGAAAAGCCACAACAATGTGTGGTGTTTGGTGGCTTCTGTCACTGTAGAATCAACAATGTATTCAGGGAGTTAAAACACTTCTTAACCCTCTTTGCTGCTGCTTGTTGCCACTTTGCAGCAAGAGCTCTGAACTGAGAGCAAGAAACGTCCAATGCAGCTTTACAGTGTCATAGTTGAGTCACTAGTTTCCCCCAGACAATAAACAGCTATTCAGCTTAAGATGTGCTTGGAAATGTGGTTTGAATGCCACAAAATCTGCTTCTATCAGGAGATAACCCATGTAAACTGGACAAAAAACAGGCTGCCTGCTGTGCATCCTGAGAATCCATTTCAAATGCAATAGCTGCTGTGGCAGCAGAGGTTCAGTACTTCACTGAGGGTTGATCACTGTAAAACTTTTCAATAAATGAGGAATACTAAACCAAAAACCTCACACTATTCCATTTATTAATATTTAATTCTGATGTCCACGTTTCTAGACCCACTATAGCCAAACCTGCCACACCATTTGACTTTCTCCAGCATTTTCCACGTAATATATAATGCAAGCCTTCTCACACTCAGAAGTAGTTACTAGAGATGCCACGCTGTAGAGCTAAAATACTGAATCTTGTGCAAAAAATCAAGCACATTTACAGTCAGGGACTTCTAAGAGTTTGTTTTGAGCCTTACCACAATTTTCAGTACTATCAGCATAACTATAGTCATTTTTTGCAGGACACATATTGCTACCACTTTCAAAACAAAGCTAAGATCCATCATTCTTCTTTAGAATTTCAAACCAGATGTTTTTCTTAGTTCCTTTACTTAAATTAAATGCACAATATGGCCAAGACTATTGTTTCAGTCTGTCCAAAACAGACAGTACAGAAATAAAAAAAGAGATCACATTTATTGTATTGTCATTGCAACTCCTCCAGATAAGAAAGGGGTGAGGATCTAAACACCTGGCAGTAAGTGCAATTCTGGAAAAAAACTCTCAAACCAAAAGTTCTTTAACTTTAAAACTAGTTAAGAAATTTGCAATTTGACCACCTCTAGCATCAGGTTGAGAGCACTCTAACATACTGAGATAGTATGAGGGAATCTGAGTTTTTTCTAAGTCACCTGTACATATGGTTTGACACAAAAGGAGCAACCCTAGGTAGACTAGGATGTGTGAAGCTACCAAAGAGAAT
This sequence comes from Corapipo altera, assembly GCF_003945725.1. Lineage (NCBI taxonomy): Eukaryota > Metazoa > Chordata > Aves > Passeriformes > Pipridae > Corapipo > Corapipo altera. The sequence continues at coordinate 496,482 of NW_020884873.1, read as the reverse complement.
TAACATCTGAGTTGAAATGACCTGGAAAAGACTGATCCAAAGTTCACTGAAATCAAAGCAGAGAGTCTGAGGAACACAGGCATTTACAATTCCATGATGTTAGAACTCGTGGATCACACGTATTCAAAATGCTTTAGAAACATGAACTCTCGAAAGGACTTTGCCACTAAGGGTCAGGCCACTGCTGTTAACCTGCATTAACAATAGTGCATCCTGTAGTCTCAATGGCTGGTGCTGGCTTTGATGGAACTGAGAAAGTGTCAAAGTTTGCTTTGAACTACATTTTGAAGGTCAGTGGAATACGTATGGCTTCACCTATACGCTAATCACCACAAATCACCATCTGTCATCCTGATTCTAACTTCCATTTTCAAGGAACATACTGCAGTAGTGCAATTGTAATTATTTACTCCACATGCTTTTTGAAGGGAGTTTTTGAGGAGATAAATGCAACCTAAAAAGCTTGTTGATAAAGAGAGAAAGTAATTCCTTCCAATTACTTGCAAAGAAATTATTGTACTCTGGGAGCAGCAGGTGTTAACCAGGGGCAGGGATTTGTTTTTCCTATATATACCCACACCATCTGCCCAGAGCATAGTGGAACATTTCCATTAATTTCCCTGTAGGAACTTCACTACTACCACTGACATTGAAGGCACAGAAAGAATTTTTAATGTATTTCATGCAGAAGTGCTGGAAGTCAGGCATATGTTTTCACAGCTTGTCTAATTGAAGCAACATAAAAGGTCAGAGAAAACAGACAAAGCAATAGGATTCTGAGCAGAGGAGGAAACAGGAGGAGTTGTGTTAACAAGAGATAGAAGGATCACTATTAGACTTTGTAATACTGATCAATTAGATAATCAGATATGGAGAAACTGTCAAATAGCCCTGCAGGCAAAATAAACAATCTCTGGCCTAACAAATTTAATTGGCATTTAGAAAATGCAAATGTTGCTGAGCCACCTTGAGGACATATAAGTCAGCATCAGCTGTCTCAGGGTTAATCTAAAAAGGAAGCTGTGTTTTACCACATCACCACATGAAAGTCCACAGTTTGTAAATTTGCGTTATGGTTAAGAGATAATGGTGTACTTTACTCTTCCTGTGATATGCTACTCACATTCAATGTCAGATCCAGCAGCTAAATACATCAGTGGCTTACAACAGTAGCAACTAAGGGTTTATATAGGGTTCATTTGTGGGCTTCTCCTTTTCCTTCAGAAGCACTATTTCCTCCACTGCAGCTGCTTCCAGGACCCAGTCTAAGTACTGCAACCAACAACATCACTTTCGTAACCAACTTATTTTCCACTAACAGAATCAAACACCCCAAACCACCAACCCTCACCTCACCAAGAATACAGATTCTAACTCGTGCCACACATTATTCCCTGGCAGAAATAAAACATCTGAGCAGTTTGACAATGCATACTACCAGGCAGGCACAGCTGCCAGATGGAAGAGACAGAGAAAACCAGTTTTTAATATGTTGATATGGTTTGAAGCTTGCTCCCTGCCAAGTCTCCAAACCTTATCATAAGAAGTCCCCCCCTCCCCCCAAACCTCAGGGAGAAGAGGGAAAAAACCCCAAGAAAACCGAAACAAGAGAGAGCCAGCTAAAGCAGTATATATATAAATACATTTTTACTTATATTACAGTTATATACAATTGAAATATATATGCAATTTCACAAGGAAAAGGGAAAGGGAAGGGGGAAGGAAAAAAAGGAACAAAACCAAAATAAAATATATATATATATATATATCCCGATCAGCCCAAGATCTAGCAACTAAAAGAATTAGCAAAGAAATATCTCACTACTCTCCTTGGGACAGCCGAGAGTCGCTCTGGAACGATCGCCGGCAACCTCCACTTCCCAAGGTCAACAAGGCCTTACCAGGCCTCGCTCCCCGACAGACTCAACAGCAGGGAACCTGCACCTCCAAAGCTGCCGAAAGGAAAGAGAGCGAAAGCCTTTCCTCCTTTCTTCTTATAGTCTGGTTTATGTAAAAATCGTAGGGAATACCGGGTAAATCTGGGCACTTCCTTGGTTACAAACTGGTCACCAAGGAAGGCCTAGACCAAACTACCACATATATGAAGCTTCTATCATTGAGGAGAAAACAGGAGAAATCCAAAGAGTGGGAATCAAAAAAAGAAAACTGGCTCTGGATGGCAAATATTAATGAAAACATCTATCTATTTGGGTTCTTTGCTTTTACTAGCATCTGTCTAAAATGTAATTATGCAAGCTAGGACACATCAGTCATGGTCTGGAGGAAGGGTATGTCTCTGCAGTTCTTTCCTGGCATTACGTGGTTTGTTGCAGTCCTCATGTGCCAAATGGATGGCATTAATGAATGCCATCCACCCTTTTCAACCCTTTTCCACTCATCTCACTATGCACCTACACTTACCTCAGTTGCAAGGCAGTAAGGCCAGATACAAGACTAAGTGAATAACTGCTATTGGTTGAAAAAAAAAGCTTAAATTATAGATGCTAACAGATGGCAGATTTTTGAGTTTGGTTAGGTGAGTGAATGTCCAAAAATGAACTTCTGAACTCTCTGGTAGAAGCCTGATATTTGCTAGCTGCAACAAGTGCAGGCTCTTGTAGATTACCCAGACTAAACATCCCAAATCCTTCAATTAAGAAAGAGACATGAGACAGAACCACCAATTAGGATGCTGACCACACATTGTGCTTCTTCACTCACACTATTTGGATTGGAACAGTCAGGTATTTATGGTTTCAGAAAGGAATCCAAAAAGAAGAGGTCCCATAGAGAAACCATGGTCCTGGAGAGAAGATGAGAGTCCAGAAAGAAAGAGGAAAGTGAAGATCCATTCGGGAGGAAGATCCTGGAAGTGATGGAATATCCAGGAGATCAAGGAGCTATGTGGTGAATGTTGGGGGAGGCCCAAGGTAGTTGGCCAGTAGGACCTGGCATTGCCAACTGGAAGCAACAGAACAGCATGAAACATCAGGACTTTCTGCCCAGTCTTTCTTAGTCAACAGCAACCTCTCCATGGGGAAGAGAAGATCCAGTAAATGTAACACTCACGGGGAGATCATGTGAGTGAGATAATCAGAGGGTAAAAGCTTGTTTAAAAGTTTGTGACAGATTTTCGTGGTTTTGTTTTTGTTCTTCACATCGCTTTTTTATTTTTGTTTTAAATTTTTTTTAAAGTAAAAGTTTATTTAAGAATCTTGACGGTTCTTAAGTAAACCCCAGTAAAACTTCCCTATGGGTTGTCATTAACCGTCTGTGATCCATGGCAGTGACTTTCAATATTCATTCAATATGATGTAGAAGAGATTCATCCATTGCAATGGCTCATACTGAACACACAGGTCATATCCCAAGGCTGCTGGACTTGGCATCATCAGAACCCACAGCACTACTAAGAGGCCTTAACTTCATTTTAATTCCCCAAGGCTGTTTTGTCCTGCTCCAGGAGTCTCAGGTTTCAAAAATCTTTCTTCCCGTATCAACTGATCAAGTGATGCGCCACCTCCTGAGGTGGTACTAACCAGAGGAAGGTGACACTATCCAGGGAAGGAAAGTGCAGCTATGAGATGAGGTGAGATTGCTACTCCCTCCCCCGGTACTAGAGGTTTCCAGGAGAGCATATGAAGAGGGGAGAGATGGAGCAACAGACACAGCTGGTTATGGGGTGAGAATCCAAAATGTTGTTCATAACCATATTTTCTCTGGGGTGAGGAGCAGGAGAAAGCAGATTTCTAGCTGGAAGTGTGTATTTTGCTAACAGTATGGCAGAGAAATGTTAAACAGAAAATTTAACCCGTTTTTATTCTTCCCTCCCATTCCCCAGTGAGTCTGTAGCCAGTGATGGTCATTGTCAGTGTAATCATAGGGAAAGATGACATGTCAAATGAGAGTGATACAACTACAAGAGGACAGTGACAGAAAAGTAAACAGCTCTTGGGAGATGAAATACCTGATCTCCAGCTCCAGTGCTAAGCCACATGCTCGGAAAGAGCAGTTATGATCCAAAATCTCTCAGATGGGAGCAATTCTCAGACTCCTACAATAAACTCTCCCTCAGCTCAGCTGGAAAAAAAAATAGACAAACATCAAAACTAGCAATACATTTGCAGTGAATCATCTGGTTACTAGTCACTTTTGCATGACACAGTTTGCATGGTATTCATAAACTGTTTTTTTTCTGTAATGTTCCAAGGCAGCAAACTTAAAACAAGCAAAGCCTTCTGACTTCCATGGAAACCCTGCAAGGAGATGACTGGCTGTGCTTCAGTTTATTGGTTAGGACGCACAAGCCAGGTTGCAGTTTTGCAAGCATGAAGGTTCCTGAAGTGGAGCATACCAACATCTGGCACACCAGCACAAGGGGCTTGTGGAATCCCCCAAAATCCCAAGGAGGGAGCTTCCAAAGTCCCTTGCTCCATGAAGGACTGCATTAGGCAGTGAGTGAGAAGACTCTGTTTGCTGAGTCAAAATATCACTGCCCACTTCCCAGTCTCAGTGTCCCAATATCCATTCACGGTGTCCATCCACTGTAGGTTGGCCCTTGGTCACAGTTTGCAGTCCACAATTTGAGTAGCATTCAAGACTCATGGTCCACAGCTTGGCCAGCATCTGAGCCTCCCTAGACTTACTTTTCAACACACACAAAAAATGTTTATCCCCAAAACAATTGCATATTATATTATTATCTGACATTGTAATGAAACTTAGCTACTGCATGTGCACTATATTCACTTTGCATAACTTAACATGGTGCCAACAGTAATGTTGAGAAATGAGATAGGATGAACCTTTTTGGGAAGTAGACCAGCAAAAAACCTACTTCAAAGCAAATTTCTTTGTGACTGCAAAGTACTTACTTTCCTGTGAACCTATTTAAAGAAAATAATATTTACATATTGAAAGATTATAGATTAATGCAACCTTGGGATTATAGGTAATATACTAAGATCACAAACCACGGATTCATTATAGTTGTCCTCACTGAAAAGCTATTTAAAAGACATCCTGAAGAAACAGGTTTAGATTTTAAATTTAGCACTGTTCTACAACTCTGGCTGCTCATAAACTGAACTTGGGTATCCTAACTAGTTATTTAAGTCCCTAGTCAAAAAGAAAAACTGTAACAGGGTCAGCTGAATTTCTTAATAATTCAGAACATATTTTTAATAGAGATGCCAGAAGATGAATTAGTCCATAATTTTACAGGAGGTGTTACCAACCAACATGTTTATTGGCAGTCTTAGTTTAATAGAGACAGAACTGCCTTTTCATTGTTTTGTATGCTTGTTTCTTTAGGGAAGCTGTAACAATCAGCAGGGAACTTAAATCCATCTCACTTTTTACCTGGAGTCAATTTTGGGATCCACAGTCAATTCTTGGGATATGGGATATAAATAAATGGCTAAATAGAGCACCATCATGAATTAACTCAAGGCAAAGAGGCACCTTCTCTCTTCCAACCACCATGTGCAGGATGAACTCACTGCATCCTGAGAGATAACTGGAATGGTCCAGAGCCAGGAAGAGAGTGAGTAATCAAGGAGTACTGGGGATCAAAGGGTCAGAGGAAGAACTCTCTCTCTTTTATTTAACAGTATGCACGTACCCATGTCCTAGGACTCTCACTCTGATGCTTAGGCAGAGAACACTGTAAATAGGCTCTTTGCCTGTATTTCACTGACCATTCCTGGGCTAGCAACAGTGTAAATAACACCAATAACAATTTCTTTCAATATATGCCCAGGTTGCACTAACACAAATTTCCGGGAGACAGAAATTTGTTGCTCAACAGAACGATGGATCAATACATTAAATTGTCCAGGGCATTAACGTTGTGAGCTGAGGATATTAAGAAAATAATCAATTTTGCAGAATGCCTTCAAGGGACAAGCTGCAATTTGACCATTATTGCAAATAAAGGAATTTGCACTAGGATTTTTAGTCCTTTGCCACAGCAGGAAGGGGGAGGGCAGCTACAGACTCTTTCCCACTATGAGTTAAATATTCTGAAATAGCGGTTGTGTCATTTTACAAGAAAATTTTAAAACCTCTATTGGGAGTCTTAAAACCAAAGCCCAACAACAACAAAAAATTAAAAACAACAAAAAGGCAGGTTAATTCCAATTTTTTTTCCTTCCAATAATTGAATCATGGCAAACTACTAACTTTTTGCGTCATTCCATTTTATGGTCCATGCACTTATATGTACTCTTAAATGAGATGAGGAAGAAAGTACTTTTTCTGCAAAGCAGTCACTTCAGAGCTGCTAGCTTTGCACTGTCAGAGTGATAATGGCATTGTCCTGTCCACCTACTTTCCAGCTCACCCTCAGGGATTTCTTTGACTCAGCAGCCCAAAACATTCAGATTCACTCAAGCATCAAAAACAACCAATGGCAAGAATGCCACTGACTCTGTGGGGAATGACTGAACCATTAAAAAAATATCTATTACAGGAGACATGAACATTGTGTTCCTGTGGTTCCTGAGATCATGGAAAGTGAAGCACTCTTGGAAATGCAGGGCTGTTCAACTGCAGTCAACTTAGAATCTATTAAGCAAGAAAGGCATTCACCTGATAGATAGGTGGAGAAAACCACTCCTGTGAGCTATTTGCATGAAGAGCCTCTGAGCAAGAGATCAACAAATATGCTTATTTACCTGAACTGTGCCACTAATGCCTTTTGATGCCTCTCTTCTCTGAGTACATGAAAGCTCTGGTCTTTTCCTGAAGGAGAAAATAGATGCTGTTGAGACAATTATTTGTAAAACTAATTGGGCACTGAGCTCTTTCTCAATCTTTGTTCTAAACTAGACTGATGCCAGCTCATACATTATTTTCATGATTTCCATAAAAACTGCTAAGATCTTACCTTTTAATTTTTCTTAATTTTTAACCAAATAAGACTAACTTATTAGTCGTACTATTATTGCTCTAGAACAAAGGGGAAAACACATCACCTTTGTAAGCTAGAAAACTAGCTGGAAAAATTTATTCTTCTCCTAATTAAAATAAAAATAAAAATGAAAATAAATCCTGAGTTCCAACCCAGTTTCTGGTGATCACTGAATACTTGCAGCTAATCCTACCAAGTCTGTAGTATTTACTACTGCACTAGCTCCTGTTTATCACACTGTTTTGTGTGAAACAGCATGCAACAGCAGCTGCATGAAAATACCTGTGTCTTTAGTACTTCTTGCCCTCAAAAATTTAGGATATATAGTAATTTCTGAGAGAGAGTCAAACAAGGTAGGATGAACAGAGGCTTTTTATCTGTAAGTATTAGATAGATAGATAGATAGGTAGATAGATAGATAGATAGACAGATAGATAGGAATCTAGATAGAAAAGCAGTATTTCTGCTATGACTTATAGTGTATGTTCATTTACCATCAGACATCAGAGTATCACACAGGAATACTCACCCTGAAAGGCATCTCTGTAAAACAGACCTCCCCAGATCCACGTCTCTCAGAAATCTTGTTTGATTTGTAAATGCAGTAGTCAGTTTATTATAAATCAATGTTTCCTATCTATATGTAAGTATATTTCAAATTTTGGAAGGTATAAATCCAAGTAGTTTATATTATTCTTCCCTAACACATGCTGTCTGTGCTGTCCTCTCAATTTTCAGATGGTAAGCCATTTCTAAAAACATACCATTCTTTCTGGGTGCCTTTCTAAAATATAATCCAAACAGAAGCAATAAGTTTGGTGCAGCTATTAGTGGCTGAATTCTTTGGCTTGAGTTATGCAGAAGATCTGATTAAATTATTATAATGACCACTTTTGGCCTCACAAAAAAAAATAACACCAAGCAACATAACATATAACATTTAATTCCCTTTTTCCCCTTCCAAAGACCACAATTAACTCGGAACTAACTTTTTTTTTCCTACAGAATGAAACCTAACAGTATATGCTGTGGTTACATCAACCCATGCCAATGAAGTAATCTTATTTGTTTCATCCCCGTAGTGATTGCACAGTATTTCTGGGAAGCTGAGTTCTTGGCTTACAAGTCAGGACCCACAAATGTTAATCTCACTGTTACATGAAGCTCTGTGCAATATGTGGTGCTCAGAGTGTACAGGACTTGATGCTTGCAGGCTGGTTTACTTGCTACATTACACCTTCCCTTCTACAGGGGAACACCAGCCTGTTTGGGCTGCTTTCAAGTCTTAGTCCAAGCATGGCATAGCCAGGTATTCTGGGAGAAGTGCAAGAATACAGAATCTAAAACTTGCTGGGAGAAGGGCACCTCTTCTCTGACAAACCACCTGAAAGGAAACATAAAAGTCTGCCAGCTTCACCCAGTTTCCTCGCCATATTTTCTTGGTTTAGCTTTCATTAAGTCTGTTCATAGACTCAGAAAGTTGCTCTGCCTGGCATTATTTAGCATCAACAGTTTAATTCTTACAGCAGTTGTGCTACCTAGGGATTAAAATGGAATATTGTGCCCCAATGCATGCTATGTGCACACTGCATCTGACACAGAAGCGTTTTGGGAAACTCTGGAGAGAGAACCAAATATTGTAAAATGTTGTTAAAAGCAGCAAGCCAAGCTTTACTGAGCAAGTCAAAACTTAGCCCTTGTGTAGTGCAACTGGATTTCTTGATTCAAATAGCCAGATTTGGATTGGGCAGAAATCAACTAAACTCCACTTCCTGGCCCAACACCTCCTAAGGACAAAATCTCATTGAGGCATTTGTCTCTTGATAGGACTAAAAAAGGTATCCCAGAAATTACAATGCTGGAAGAATACTAAACAAACCTTTCACGCTCTCTTGAGTCCAGCTCCTCACTTACTCCAGGCACTGCAGTTACTAATCAATGACACTAATATCCCAGTTAATCTTCATGATTTCAGCCACTGCAGGCTCTTGCTACAAATCTCTAGTGTGCATACAGTGGCTGCAGAGGCGTAAGATTAATAACAGTATAGGATAAAGACATAGGTGGCTATTTATTATAATTTGTCTTGCCACGTGAATAAAACACCTCTTGCCAAAAGTAAATGCACACAGCAGTATGTTTATCTTGCAGCTGACTTTTCCTTTGCTAAATCTGATAATCAAAACCACGCCACAGGAGCATATTTAATACTAAAATCTATACTTCAGGGTGAATTTCCTTCTTTAAACCGGGTGCTGACTGAAGGATTGCAGGAGAAGGTTAGGAGTTGAAATGTTACTTTTTGTAGCACCTTTGGATCCAACACAATCATTTGTTTGACTGACAAACACAGACAATTCTTAGTTCACTGTTGTCTTTGGCGCTGAGAAAAAGCAAGCTTTGCATAAGCTTTCAGGTTTATTTAGTCATGACAATATATTTCCCTTATGACTGTTTAAAAAGGAAAAGCTCTTCTTGCCATTCCTCCCTCAGTTTCCTATGCCAGACCATTCCTGTTAACAGGATTTCTCAAGTAATACAAAATTTATTAGAGGCTGAGGGACTATACAAATGCCTTTTACATGCAAAGGTGCTGGTGGATGCTGTGCCTGATGAAACCAAAGATGATCAACCCACACACTTGGGGAGGGCAATGAAGAATTTTTTGTTCGAATCAGTGAGAGAGGGACTTTCCTTTCTATTGGAGAAGAAGACTGTTTCCCAAGTATCCAGATCAATGGGAAAATTAAGTGGGCAGCAGGTGAGAAAATAGAATCAAAAAAGGAAACTGTTAACCATTCCTTGTGTTAGCCAGTCAGATGCAAAGAAAGGAAAAATTATAACTTGGATATAGAGTCCTTCAAGGTGTCCACATATTAGAAATGGCAGATCAAGTTGCTCATTTACATCAAACAGAGCTTGTTTGCTCAGCTCTGACATACAGTATTAGTTGTGTGTCAGAAGAAGAAATTGTTAAGCCCCCTTTCACCAGAAGTTTCCTAGTTAATTTTAAGTAAAGTACATACATTATATTAAGTCTTTGCTTGCAAAGTTGGTTACAGACCTCTGTTGCTTGGATGGCCTCTATGGAATATGTTGATAATTTGTTTACTTACCCCTTCCAAATAGAGTCAATATACCCAGACTACCCTAATCCCAAATCTCTGTATATAATCTCTATTACATTTATAGATGCAGTTGACAACATTGCAAGTAGAAAGAGAAGCCATCTGCTGCCAGAAAGTCTAAACATTTGAACATTTTCCAAGGTCAGTGATGAGAAAAGAGCACATCTCTCCAGTGATTACCTTGTTGATATTAGAAAAGTCCAAGGAACACTTGAAGCTTAGCAGATAAATTCAGGACAGATCGATCCTTTTTCTCATCCCTTTCATGAAATCCAGGATCAAATGTTTTTAATGTTTGGTAAGAAGGACTTTGTTATTCTTCCCCACCCTTTTCATTTTCACATGCTGCTCTGATTTCTTGGTTCTGGCTGGGACCAGGAGAAAGGGCAGGATGCTCTTATCTTTCCAACCTGACTAGAAAGGGAAATGTTAGAAATCTAATTAAAAGTGTGTCCTCTGGAGATTTCCAGCCCAGTTTTGCAGATGCAGCTGTAGTTCAGAAAATGAACAAGACTCCTGGGTGCTTACTTGATGGGAAATATTTGGTTACTCTGCAACACTCATTAAAGAATCATGGAATAAGGTTGTTGGTGTGGATTAATGGAATCTATCAACCTACAATCTGTATTTTCAGCTCGGTTTTGTGAGGTACAAGTACTCAACACACTGATGTCCTCAAGTCTCACCATCACTTATTTTCTAAATTATCTAACCCCTAGAGAGTGGCACTTAAGTAAGTTATGCTTAAATAGACCCACCAGCGAGAGAAATTTCTCTTTCATTTCAATCACAGAAAGGGTGCTCAGCAGGCATTTAGCCTATGCCATTCAGCTTGTTTTTTCTACAGCTTTTACTGTCCCTTTTACTACTGCCAGCTTGAGTAGCTTGTTGCTTGGCTGGATTGTGCACAACAGGCCAACATACCTCCTCCCCTCTCTGTGTCTGGGAACCCAGACACTTTCCTCTTGGAGGACATGTCTCCAGGTCAAACAGCTCAGTGGTGATTGCACAGTCTGTGGCTGCAGAGTACAGAGAGGGCACGTGCTAAACCCAGCATCAAATGGACTGCAGAATTTTGCCCTTATTTAGTGAAAAGAGGTTGGACACATGTTGAACTGATGAGCTCAACTGGGTATATAGCAAATAGCCATGGGTATTTTCCAGGCTTTACTTAACACTCTAGATAGGTTTATTTTGTTAAAGCTGAGCCATTCTAAAGCCTTTTGACTTGGGATCTTGTGCACACATCAGCTCTAAGTAGAGGAATGTGTGAAAGGGAAATCCATACAAAGTATCTGTAAACAGATAGTGATGATTACAAAGTGATCCATGATTATTTAAGTGGATTCTCTAACGCATTCTTGCTTGACATAATTAACTCTATTTTTTATTCTGTCACACTACATCAGCTAGGCAGATGGTAGCTCATCCATTTTTGGAGTAGGATTTTTTATTATTTTCAAATTTATTTTTTTTTAAACTGGTATGGAACATACATTACATGATAAATTACCCATATATTACCTTTTTTAATTGGTAGTCAGATCTAGCCAACACACAATTATTTCACTAATTAAATGTCGTACAGCTCTTCAAAAATCAGCAAACAGGCAGAAAAATATACAATTCTGTTTCTCCAGATTGCAACTCTATTCTACCATGCTTCTCCCATGACACAAGAGTGGGGAGAGGAGAGGAGAGGAAGCAGGTGGTAGGTTATCGGCAGCAGCTACGGGACCCCATTCCTGCAGCACTCCGCATACACTCATTCCTCCTTTATTATTTCCTGTTGGTAAACTGCCTTGCCAACTACAGCACACAGAGAGGGGAGCCAAAACTTTGTACATGAGGATGTGATTCAAAGAAATCCTTAAACAATATGTAAAGCACACTTTTATTACAGCCACGGAGATGCAAAGGGGTTTCGTCTCCCCTCATGCATTCCACTGAGAAAAGAAACACAACAGCTTTTTATACATTTGGAAGTGAGCTTCAAAACCATCTCTCATACACACTCTTTACGAAGTCTGCTTTGTCTAAATAGACATTTGGTTGCCTACCTCCTATTCTTACAATTATAGAATAGTTACATAAAATTTTATCATTTCAAACAGCTTCGGTTCCCCCCACCCCTCTTCTGTCTCCCTTGCAATGCTACATGTTAAAAGTCTTTCTCTCTTTCTTTTGTTTACGTAAGACAGCTTTATCTTAATTGCCCACAATTTGGGCAGCAACCTTCTTTCAAGCAGTTACAATTTGCAAAGTCACACTAGCATAGCTAAATTTATTAACGTAGCTAAATTTTTATTTTATTTTATCTTGCCTTTATTTCAGATGCTGTCAAAGGATGTCACCTCTGAGCTTGGCATAATCAGCTGGTGAGATGGCCTAGCATTAAATGTCTCTCAGAGTGGTCCCTAATTATAGCCAGCAATCTTAACTCTAGTGGGTCTGAATTAATTCTTTGGTCCTGTTGTTTTAAGTGGTTTGGACAGAGCAAGGTCTGTAGCAAAGAAAAAAGCCTTCTCTCTCAGTCCCTCCCTCCCCTGAGGAAGAGTAGGGCCTTTCCTAACAGGGCTCAGTAACCTTGTAGACTGAAATCCACTGAAGACTTTGGAAGTAAAACCTGCTATTTCTCACATCTTTTGTTGCAACAGTTATAGGTCCCCATCTTATAAAGGTGATCTGATCTCTGTTCCCTGGGGCAATTGAGCTACAACAGGTTCTCCAACGTCTTTCTTGGTTTAAGCTGCTTGAATCCCCTGATGTTAAATCTCAGCATTATAATGCCAGTTTAAGATTATGCATAAGCCCCACAGAAATGAATCAGTAAAGATACATCCTGTTGACAGCTTTAATTGAGTAAATTAAAAAAATACTGACCTATTGTTTAAACTGTGGTGATATTGGTCAGATTATCCACTACCGTTATTGCTGAGTTTCTGCTGTTTTTTTTTTTTTTCTGTCTTCAACATACCTCTAAAATACTACCCACTGCAAATTTTGATTAAATAAACTTGCATAAGAGTAATTTCAAGAAAATGTAACTTCATGCTGTGACTGTAGGCAGTTTACAACTTTTCCACTTCTCAAGACCGACTGAGAAAAACTTAGAATCTGAAGAGTCATGCAGAAATCACAGACTTCTCTGGGAAAAATTTGCCCTTCGAAAATTACTAAGGCTGGATTTGCAAACCCACTCTGCACTGCCACCTCGTGACACAGGGAAGGGCTGCTCAGGGCAGTTCGGCTTATGGGGCTCAAATCCATCACGACAGCGACTGTGAAGTGATGGAGGGATATTCACTGTGAACACTTCTGATCAAGCATTTCTTTGCATATTATCATATTTTGAAGAAACAAGTCTTAAAGTGCTGCAAAGAAAAGCTCCATTTCTCAGTGCAGTATCGTCTTTAAAAGGTTATCAGTAGTTACAGAGAGGCATGCAGAGTTAACCTGGCTCGTCTTTCTGAAGTTGCTGTTAGATATAATTAATTTGCAAAATGAACCTCGGGAAAGTCACTTTTGACTGTGTCTGCCTCCCCAAAAGGTAGCTAATCCAATTTACATCTATTCAGAAACTTTCCTCAGCTGTTGCCTAATCCTGCAGAAATAGAGTTCTCCAACCTCAGAGTTCTATGTTCTTCCAAAAGCACTTCAGCTGCCTACTCTGTGTCTGTCAAGTGTCCAAGACACATCAGTATATATAAAATAGGTTTTTTTCTACTCGTATTCCAAGACCCTGTTGCTCTTTGCTGAGCACACAAAAGAGTGAGCTTTGTTCCTGATAGTTTTGAGGAAGGGTCAGAAGATAATATTATTCCTCTTTCCCCGTGCACGTAGGGAGAATTCGCTACCTTCTGTTTAAACTCTTTTCCTCAGCTCAGCTTAGTTATTTTCTGACCTAGAGGAGAGAATGAACATGACTTTTACCCAGTATTTAGAGAACTCACTTGGTTCACAGCAGGGTTGTGCTGCAGTTTCACTAAATAATTAACACAAAACAGTGACACCAGAAGTCTAAGAGAACCACCCACACAAGGCAGGATTTTAATAATTTTTCTCAGATCTAATTCAAGATACAAAAGAGAAATTCGCTTCTCTAATCCTCGTGTAGAGGCAATTTGTCTTCATTCTTTCAAAGAAAGCTATCCAAATCCACAAGAGTGCCCAAAACTAAAGAGCAAACCAATTCACAAGTAGGGGGAAAAAAACACCTCACATTCCCAAATATCCAATAACATAAGAACCCCTACCAAATTTCTTTTACTTAATAACTATTGTTCTATTGTTGAAATTTATTCTTGTTTTTTAAGGAAGCTAAAATGTCTACTTCTGATTTGTGATAAGCTGCACAGTTAATGGTGGACAACACATTCTGTTAGATAGCCAGATGATTAAGCAGTGACCATCACAACACTTCATTTTTGTGATATTTGCTCCCCAGTTATAGAAATGATCTAGTAATATTTTTAAACCACATTGGAATGTCATGAAACTCATATTCTTGCACTATCAATAAGCAGGCTTCGAAAATTTAATTGAAAGATACTTTTAAACAGCAAGTCACTCTGCAGTGTATGAAATCAAAATTAGATTTTACTAGGAATGATCTTTGGGGGAAAAAGTATATGAGAGAAATGCTTTAGTTCTTATCTGAAATAAAATGACAGTAAAATAATTAAGGTTTGGCCTTTGGAAGGCCTTCCTTGATAGAATCAAACTATACACTGAGATTATTATTAAATACATTTTAAGATACTCATTTCCCTATTATGATTCCAGTAATTACAGGAAATAAAACTATTTTGGATTAAATAGATTGAAATACTTTAATAGCTTCTCTTTCCGAGACCAAAATTCACCTAACCCTTCCTTTTTCATAATTCTTTGAATAAATGTTGGCCATCTGTGCTCTGGAGAGAAAGATATTCTTGACTGTGATTAAAACACTCTTAAAATAAAGTAAAATAAGAACTGCAGGCCTGACACCAGAAGTGTTGAAAGTAGAACACTTCCACTGAAAACCTCATGCCCTGTCCAGGCTGCTTACTGCAACTCATCAGTGAAAACTATTTCTGGTCCAGCCTGACAAACAAGTAGCCAGCTACCTGTTCTCTCTCACAGACAGGCAGAAACTAAAAGTGTGGTTTCTCCAGAAAAAAAAAAACAGCAAACAACAAAGACAAACTTAGGTTTAAGGCACATAGTTTTCAAGGTACAGTGCTTGACAATGCTTTATTACTTAGGTCTGCAAATATGCATAACAGAGCTCACAATTCAAATGTTTTATTCACACTGCTTTTGGGACTACATCATCCCTTACACCTCACTTTTCATTGTCTTCGGTAGTTTCACACATAATGAAATGCCAACTACCTTTGGAACTATTGAGAGAAAAAAACACCCAGACCATCACTACTTTTATTCCTACAAAATGTCAAGGGGAATCACAATAAAAAACCCAAAGAAAATAACACTCAGCAATTCATCTTAATAATAACAGTTTCTCTTAGCAGAAACAATTCTTCTATAGTAGGTGAAAGTGTAAAATTTGTGAGGTCTGCTCTGACATAAAACATGACTCAGTCCCTAGATTTATGTTCATCTATGCAGGTCCTGACATTTCTGGCATCTTAAGTTCAACATATCACACAAATTTGATAGTCTTAAGCAAGCAAAACCTCACAGTAGAGTTGGATAAAGTAACCACAATTTGTGATACTTCACTATATGGATGTCAGAACTATTAAGGATGGACAAAACCATCTTGCTGAGTAGTAAAATATAAACCACCTTTAAATCCTCTTTGCTTGTAGCAAGAGGGCAAAGACAAAACTATGCAAAATTTATCTGAATTTTTGTCGTTTTACAGCAAAAGAAAACTCAACTCACACTCTAGACAATGTTGACAATCTTAAACAAACAGAGACATTAACACTTAAGTTCAACTCAAACAGTCCAGCAGCAACACCATAAGCACAAGAAAACTGATTACAGTGTCTCACAGTCCTTTACCTCTTCTTCAACTCAGTTTACAATTCTGTGGAATTTCCCTTCACCTGTGGACTTGGAAGAAGAATCAGATTCCTGCAGCTAGATACTAAAGGGGACTCAGGAATACAAAATTATTCCATCCTTCATCTCAGCTTGCTGAGTCTCCCTTATAGACAAATGATCTCTAACAGATCTGTAGAGATCTCTAGTAGAACTTCTGCCAACTGCTATGACTAATTCCAAAGAAATAGATTTTTTTTTAGTATGTCTTTCAGGTGTCCATCTTGGTTCCTAGTAAGTTTCTCAGCATTCCCTCCTGCTGTATAATACAATATTAAATTAGAAAATGACTGTGGATATGTGGAATATTTTGCAAACAACATTTTGCAGTTTTAAAAAGAAACCTCTATCTCTTGATAGCTAAATAAAACAGGGAAAGTCAGGAAAGTTTAAGAATAGTTCCAGGTTTTCAAAACCTTTCCCTTGTCCTCAACATCCTTATTGATTCAACTTGGTTCGGGAGCATGGTTTTAATCACAGAAGGCTTTTGAGTTTGGCTTTTGCTCAGTTTCTGTCTTCCATGTTAATTTTATGATCAGATGTTTCCTTTTCCAACAATCAGTGTTGTATTTTCAACTCAGATTTATTTTCAGCACTTGATGATGTGCCATCAGAAGTCCTCATTCATCCTCTATTCCTGCTGGTGTTTGTCATCATCAGAAGACTACCTTCAAAGCTTTGAAAGTGCAAACGCAGAAACAAGAATAGAGAAAGAATATATTGTGGTGCCACCATCTACAAGAAAAACGTGTTCTCCAATGATACTGGAGTTCTAGTAGAATTCAAAGCAGGTCCATTTTTATATTTTTCTGAGAAATGTTAAAGTAGCACATGATGTAGGAAAAAAAACCCCACAAAACTCTGAATATTAACCAGATAATTTATGATGCACAAGTTTGGGTTTTTTTAATCAAATACTGCTTTCATTTTTTAGGCCTTTGGGATATTACTGAATTCTGTCTCTTAAAAAATTGCAATGATGCCATTCATGTCAGCATGCCTTGGAACAAATCTTAGTACAGATGGGCTTGTGTCAAACACTAAACTCAGGAGAATTTGGGACGTGGAACGGACCTTTTTACAGCTGAGACCCATTTTACAAACTACGTAAAAGCTTCCAAGCTGATGTTCATCACATTCACAGTAAGTAAAACCAAACTGTCCTCCAGTTTTGACTAAGTGAAAAGACTTAATCCAACTTTTAATTTAAGCAAAAAAGTAATTACAATGTAAACCTACTGTCGTGTCCCTTTAAGGAGGTTTTGGTTAACTAATCCCTTTTAGAATCAATTCTTTCTGTCTATATTCCCTAATGTTTTCCTTCGAGAAATTTACCATTATGTGCTTCAATTTTATTTTTTTTTTAACTAATATATAGCCTCACAAATTATTCCCTTCTCAGAAGATTTTCTCCATGGCATATCAAAGCGTGTATGGATTTTTCAAAGAAATTAGATACTGAAATAAATGAGATATTTAAATGCTAGTTTCCTGAGACACAGACACAACCTGTGTGGACATATTTCTAGTGTGTTCTGCTATGTGTTCCGAAAGCTGCCAGGTTCACAGTGCTTGCATGTCACCCACAGTTTTAAATGTCAGAAAAATGGAGTATTTTTAGAAGTGATTAGCTGACTGGATAGATAAAAAGTGTTTGTCCATGCTCTTTGGTCAGGCTTTCTTGTAACACACAGCGGTACTTACTACCTTGTGAAAGAGTCCTGTGCTGTACTCAGGGCCTCAGCAAGTGCAATGAGGATGTTGCAGAGAGGGCAAATCACATAAGACCCCTCCAGAAGAGTCCAGGCACCCAGATCAGAAAGGTCCAAGTCTTTAGAGGCAGAAGACAGCCCAGAACCCACAGGCTGCTTCCTTATGAGAAAGAGCAAGACCACAGCCAAATGGCTTCCTGGAGGATGGAGATCACAGAGCAATATCCCAGCTAGCAGGCACAACTGGGCTTAGGGCTGGATCTAGGTTTAGGATCCTGTTTCCTGATTTTGACCTTGATTTGGAGCATTTGGTTACAGAAAGCATTATCTTACTGTTTCAGGTATGTATCGAGCACCTCTGGCATCTTTTACGTTCAGATGGAGCCAGTCTTTTCTCCTCCAACTTTCAAAAAGACCCACTAACCTACTTTCCCCAGGCAAGGGGCAGCACATATGCAGGCTGCTGATCACACAGCTCCAGCTGCTGACACTTAATTTGCATGGTAATTCTTACAGTGACTACTCCTGAGAAACCACTTCTTGGTACAAAGCTCCTCAGCAAAAATTAGCACCACGCTGACCTGATGCTAAATGAGAACGTTTGAGAATGAAGTCAAATAAAATAACTGCTCTTCATGTACAGCAGCAAAAATTATGGATAAAACAACGGGCTTGACAAAACACGTGTTTGCAAGAAATACTGAATTTAAATGTACCTGCAAAAGGTTTTTCTGTAGAACCGGTGTAAATAGGATTAAGAAACAAAAGGTAAAAAAAAAAAAAGATAACTATCTAGGCACTCTGCAGCTCTCCCATTTTAATACACTCATTTTAGAAGACTTATGTTAACACTTTGATATTGGTGAAAGTTTTAAAATTAATCCTTGTCTTGGTTTACTGACAATATGTCCCAAGGGGTGCGACCTCTGATGCAATAGAAACACACACCCCCTATACAAAAGAAATGGTAGTTTCTTTCAGTCCTATTAATAATTTTATTCAATACATTTAAAACTGACTGTTTCTGACAAGATTTCACTACAGAAAAGAAAAAGAGTTGGGGAAAAATATTAGCTTTCTTTCAGAAGAAAATAGTCTTGCTTATCTATACCGACAATCCAGTCTTCTAGAAAACCATGTAATACTTTAGAAAATTGACATCTTGTCATATCTTTAGAAAGGCAAAAAGATGTGAATCTTAATTGCAATCTCATCTTTGTTTTTAAACAAAGGAATGAGAATTGCAAAATTGAACAATGTCTAAATTTAAACTATTGTTTCAATTTGAGTGATTAAATTTATATTTGAATGATTGTTTTACCCACTCCTAAACCCAAAGGCCTACAAATAGGAATCTCTTCTAGGAAATACCCTAGGAATTTCCAACTCAAGATTAAATTTGCAAAAATCAGTAGGGTTGATGCCCATCAGAACACCAATACTCCTAAAAAAAAAAAAACGTTAGCGGGAAACAATAGAAATCCAGCAAGATATATTTACTAACACCTGCAAGTAGGCCCATTCTGCTAGCTACCTTCAAGCAAAATGGCAAAGAGGTCTTTTCCTCCACACTTTCCAACCCTGTTCCTCCTCTTCACACTAGAAAAACAATTTTTCAAAATAATTTAAGATGTTATGTTTTGGGATTCCTTCCCATGTTTTATTACCATGTGAGTAAAAAATGGGAGGTGCTCTTTCTGTTGTCAGTTTTCTACCTAAATGCAGAGCAACTTCATTTTACAACAGATAAAATGAGAAAAACCATCCATCCCCATTCAATAAAGAACTGAAGGATACTGAGGAGGAGATGCAATCAAGGTATGCTGATGTAAGATGCTGTAATTTTTACCCTGGCACCCAAATGCTTGGCACTTGCTCCTCATAAATGCCTGGAGGGCTGTAGTATTTGTTCTCTGGCATTTTTTAATCTAAAATATAAGTGAATTAACTCAGAAGTTAATAAGCAATAGTTCATTTGGACTGAGACACGTTAGATGAGACTCATGTGAGCCACTTCACTGCCAGCAGGTGATGAACGAGTGAGGTTACGACTTCTTCCACCAGCACAGCAAGACCCTGGCAGATGTTGTCTGTCCACAGCTGAAGCCCTGAGAAAAACAGATGCTGAGCTGACCTGCAGACAGCATGGAGGCTCACAAAAGCCATTGGCTTTCTCCTGTTTCATGTTGTCAGACAGTTCATGATGGGCCCCAGCCACACGACAAACAACTCCACAGAGGTGCACGATGCACATCTTAAATAGCAGCAGAGGGGATTAGTACTGAATGTTATAATTACCACTATAAGCATGAAATAATGTGCTGCAACAGTGAATTACGTCTCCCTGCACATGCTGGCAATTCTCAGAGATGTTGCAGGGCCCCTTAATGCAGGGGAACGCAATAGCACACCTTCATCTACGCAATGGCATAGCTTCATCTATTAAGGAAGACAGGTCAGATCCAGAGTGTTCTCCAGAGAGGTTCCACCTTCCACACTCACTGCAGAGTTTCTGATCAGCCCAGAAGATGATGAGGCAGTGTGCTGAGGCTGTACCAGAAGCCTGTCTGCAGGTACACAGGGGCTCTCAGCCCCAGGGGAAGGGGAAAGATACCCTTATGGCAAAACAGGTCTGTTCACAAATAAATTTTATTATTAAACTGATCCCAAGTGCTGCTGTTTTTCCTCCTTTCCTAGTTTTTGAAACATGCAATAGCCATGCAACAGATTTGGAGACTGACAGTGCTATAAGCAGTGCAAAACAGGGCTAGAAGGTGAGGTGCAAGGTGCAACAGAGCTGAGTTACAGCAGCAGACAAGGAAGCCATGCAAACATGACCCCACTGCAGTGCAGCCAAAGCAGGGAGGAGTCGAAAAGACCTGAATTCAACATTAATTTGTTTCAATTGCTTATTCTTCAAGCAGTTCTCTGATCTTTAATGGATTTTGATGTGGTCTAGAAGGCAGCCCAATTAATTTTTTTTTCCTCTTCAGATTCAGACACTCAAGCTCAAAAATAGATGATGTACATTTTCAAAAGTGAAAATATACAAAAGTAGATTTTTTTTTTTTTGCCAAATCCCTAATTATCACCCACTCAACATTTGGATGGCCTCATTTCATGGGAGATGGAAGGAGTGGAGCAAGTGATGTTAGTTTGAAAATTGAGTGCATCTGGTATGGCTTTTGTTCTTAGCATATGGTAACAGTCTGCAGTTCAGTGAGAGAGAAAATAAAGGACAACTGTGCCATTTTAACATTTTATTATTTCAGAAGGTGTGAACTACCCAGCACTATAGAATCAGTTACCTTCCTTGTTTCCCCGTCTCATGGAAAGTAGTTTTGTATCCCTGTAAGCTGCAATCAGTTAGAAAACTGTCCCTCAAAGTTCATGAACTGAAGAAAGGCAAAAGACAAGGATGTGCAGGCATTAAAGTAGCATTATCTCCATTGGCAGATGAGATGTTGCAGATAAAGGAATTTATAGAGACTGATGCTAGGTAATCTGGAGGCTCATAAGTGTGTTAGGAATTTATTTATTTTAGACAAAAGAATTCCTAAAGGATTCACAAGCACTCTTTTGTCTAAAACAAATCACAAAAAAATATATATAATATATTTAATTGGCTTGCGACTTCTTGTGTGCTTTTGTTGAAAAACAACTCAAACACTGACATTTCACAAATCCATCTGTTATAAATGGAGAATGACCCAGTCTAAGGAAATCTACTGATCTAGCCCCCTACTGAAAGTCTGGGCCAAAGAGAAGCCTCGATTCTCAGTTTTTAGAAAGGTTTTTCTAAAAACATGTTTTCAAGCTGCACAAATTGGTTTCAGCTTGTTTCAAAACCAGAAGCCAAGTGAAGGCAGCAGATGTGTTTGGAGGTCTTACTAGTGTAGGTTTTGCATTCTTACAGTTCACTTAGACTTACCTTTGATACACATTATAACTTTTATTAAACATTAGGCGTTTGCATAGAAGGTTTTAGATTTCATTTGCAGTGTTAGAAAGCATATCTGCACAAACTATTTACTAATGCGACAAGAATTGTGAAAGATGGAAAGAATAAGAGGAAACACTACAGAGGAAAAAAGTAAGGAAAGAGCTTTGAAAGCATTGGGGAACTCTAAAGAACAGGAATAGTACCAAGCCTGTGTTAGGTAAAGATCCTTACTTATATCTGTAACAAAAAATTGAAAATATGGGACCACAAGTATTCAAGAACATTCAGATTCTAGCTGGTTGAATCACACCAGCCTCAGGAGAGGTACAGTTCCTTTGTACAAAAGCTGACATTAAAACAGATCTTGTATTTTCCCATCTTCCACTCTTACAAATCTATTAATGTTTTCCTTTTTTAAAAACAATAATAATGACAAAAAGACTTTTCAAGCACAGCCACAAGCAAAGTATCATAATTCCCATCTAAAATAATGCTGGTTGATGAGCAAACCTGGAAGATTACTTCTGGGAAAACAGCACAGGTACTTCCTGTGCAATCACATCTCTTTTCAGTGAAAATTATGTGTGAAGGAGATTTATAGCAGGTCTGTCCTGTCTGGGCTGTAAGGAGATGCTCTTTTGCCAAGACCACGATCAGTACGAAACAGGCACAGACTGCTGGTGGTGATGCAGTTTTCCCTGTCAGTGCTCCAGCCTTTCTTGTTTATAGGAGATCTTCCTCAAAGTGAGACCTTGGCATTTTCAGCTCCAGTACTCCACTTGCTTTTCCCAGAGGGAATAACCCTGTAATGACAAATCACGATGGGTTTTCATTTTAAAGGTCTTTCATTGAAGAACAGCCTTATATTGCTCTAATGCCTTTTTAGAAGCTCTGCATTTACAGAGAAACTTCTGCCCCGACTCCAAGGGCACACAAGCTCATTTAATTTGGTGGGTCTGTTTGAAGCACAAGAGAAGCTTCTGAGTGCAGATCCTCACTCCCTGTAAAGCACTGTCAATGTTAACATTAGTGGAGTGATACAGATAGATGCAAACTGGCTGGTGGTATTGAACAGAAAGCAAGGAGAATAAATCATCCTGTCATCTACAAGTCAAATTTGACATTTCAGAAAACACGGTGCCTTCCTATACAGCACCAGGTGCTGGGACCAGCACACATTTGGGAAACAATGGAAGGGGCGAGGATGAAAGTCAAAGCAGGAGAAAAAGCAGTTCTTTGGAGATGGATGTTGGTTTGTTTTATGGATTTCAAGAAAGGCAGAACTTAATATTTACTGTTGAATTTTTTTTAGCTGTGGAAATAATCACTTAAAATACTACATGAAACTCCCTATACAAATGGTATTTTTCCTTTTTTAATTTTGGCCCAGACACCTTGATAGCATCCTGTTTAAGTAGAGAAGGATTTTGTTTTGAGACTTCTGAGCTCAGTGACATTTTTGAGGTCTATGGTTCCTTCTCAAGTTATCTTCCACAGAATGCCTAGGTTTTGGTGGTGAGACTGTAAAGTTTGAAAACATGAACAATTAGCTAAGGAGAAAAAGAAAAGAGGGAACATTAGCTGTAGGAACAACTCTGCAAACTGAGACCCTGCTGCAATACAGAGGGTTGAAAATTGTCATGGAATTTTCATAGGAGTTATAGGAGAGTCAAAAAACAACTTAGAAAAATATTTTTGTTTATTGAAATAAAAACTGTAAGGGATAAGAGATAAAAGCTCCTCTGCAGAGAGATTAAAAATGTACGAGCTAACTCCAAGCTAGAAGAAAGTAAAATGCTTGTGATTTCCAAAGAAAATTATAGTTCTTTGTTCCTGTAGCTGCAAGTTGGGTCTCTTTTTTTCAAAGTACTAAGACTTTGCACTCTTAAAGCCTCAACTCCCTTGCATCTCATCTCTCAGTTATTTTTCATTAGTGTCACAAATGTTAGATTTAACCAGCAAAACCACAGAGGACAGAATAGCACCAGTTCAGCTGAGTAACATCATAATTCCCAGATTCACTCCTTTTAGAGCACTTAAGTGCCATCATCCACCAAGACATTTCAGATCTAGTAACTAGTGAGCCTATGCCCAGGTCCAATCAGAGACTCATTGAAAGACTGAATGAATCACTAGGTAGGACACTACTATTTCCTCACAGTGGAATAACCCAGCATTTACCTCAAGATAAAAAATAATCAGGTCCCAGTTTCTCCTCTCCTTCCCCATCTATTAGATATTGAAGGTCAGTGTAATTTCATTTGAAGCATACTTGGCCAAAAAAATAAAAAAAATTGTTGTAGTTATCTCTCCTGATCTCTTGGTTAAAAAAGAGCTTAGACTTTTTACCCTCTGTCTGCCATTGGAACTTTAACAACTTTAAGGAAAGGGTCTAGAAACATGTAATTCTTCCATAAACAAAATGCTTAAAGTCCAGAAGATGCTGACTTTTAAAAGAATAACAACACAGCTGATTGGGGGTTTATTTACATTGTCAGAAAAACTGCACAAAATTCACAGACTCATACTGGTGAGGCTTCAGAGGCACACAGCAGCCAAGCCTATAACATGTTTTCTGTGAGTAGCCAGGAACTTTCATATCTACTCCAAAGTTCACTTCTCCAAATTTCAGAAAACACTGCCAAGCCAGGAATCACTTTGGCTCCAAATACTAAGTTTATTAACTGTGGTATTTAGCAGCATATGAAATGTGTGCAATGAGATTTACCACACAACTCTTCAAATCATGAGAACTTTTGGGAAGAGAAAAAACCCTCTCTGAAAATTATTTCCTTTTGCAGTGTAGCTCAAAAAAGCCAGCATTATCCTCAGTCTTTGAATACTAAAAAGCCCATACCAAATTTTTTTTCTAAACACAAACCTATGCAATTTATCACTGGATATAAAAGTACATGCTTTTTGCAAGGCTCTCCCAAAAAATAAAGGCTTTCTTACTGAAGGAAAGACAGTAACAGGATGATGTAGACAAGAAGCTATCTGTTCCCTCTTTTGCAGCCATCATTCCAAATGTAATCATTGGAGCTCTTTCCTAAGACATAATCCTTGATAAACAATTATGACTGTAAGGAAAAAAAAAGTGTCATCTTACTTCTCCATATACATGTCTAATAGGATGAATACAACGTTAAAAAAGAGGGAATGTGGCAAATTTCTCAGGAATTTGAATAAAAAGGAAATATGGTATTAAGCAAACAGAAATGTTCATTTGCTTACGTTTGGATCTCCTTACAAGCCAAGGAAGAGGCTCTAACCCCTAACCCCAAAGCTAATCATGGTGAAACTTCAGTGACCTGAAATTTAGAAACTTTGCACAAAGACTGAGCCTGTTTCTGTTCAAGGTATAAGAAAAGCCAATGATGATAAAGAGACTCGCATATTTTTGTTTTGTTTTTCTTGCTTACCTTATTAGGGATTCTGGAAACCTGCTCTACTAAGGTTTGGCACTTATTTACAGTTGGAAATGCAATTTACTTTGACGGGCAGAAGTCCTCCATATCGCATTGTGACTTCAAAACAGCCACATCCACACAGAAATATTAAAATACAATCACTGCACTAAAAACAAAACACACATGCACACACACCCCCTCCAAGAAACCAACCAACCCAAACCAATAAACACCAAAACAACTCTTGGTTGCCACAAGCAAGAATAAACATTTTGGGTTATGCCATCACTAGGGTCTCCCACATGACCATCATGAAAACCTGATCCTTCCATCTCCCTAGCAACGTGCAGCCTTTCCCCAGAAGAGTAAATACTAGCAGACACTCTGCTAGTAAATACTCCAGACACTCTGTTGCTTTCCCTCTTCTTTTCCCAAAATTTATTTTCAGGTCAAATGTGTTATTTTTCTATTGCCAGATTTCCTTCATGCTTATCATTAGTGTTCCATCAGGACCAGGCAGGAGAAAGATTCATCCCACGCTGGTCAGTTTGGCCTTTCAGATTCAAAGGAAGCTCAGTCCTTCCATTCTCTGTATCGGCTGGGATGAAGGCCCTCGACCTGTTTGCAACTTGCCTTGTTAACTGGAAAGTAAATTAAAGTGTCAGGGAGTTTTACAGGAGTTGGAAAAGAGAAAGGAAAAGAAGTCATAGAAAACACAGAGAGAGAATCTAATGCACAGCCACAAGTGCAAGCAAAAAAAGAAATAAATCCGACCCACTGAATTGCTGCATTCTTTAAAAAAAGTAATTTTTTCCAAGTGTAGAAAAGTTGAAGTAAATAAAGTACAAAGCCTGTGATTTGAGGTATGAAATTCACTTCAGCCATTAGATCACTTAGTCAAAAAATCAGCACTGCCAGTAGCAGGATCCAATATATACTTTGAATACAAAATTATGAAAATATTATTGGACAGCCAACAGAAGCATTTGCCTGTTGTGTGGAATTTCATGAAATTAATTTAATTTCCTTGGAACTGAAAAAAAATAAGTTGGAACTTCAGGATATCCAGAGCTAGTCTTATTGCATGGTTGATTTTTTATTCGAAAATATTCTAATGCATGTGTGTATACTCGGGACTGCAAAGCCCTCATGGAGTTAAATGTAGCAAGGATTCAAACAATGCCTCTTTACACTCTTTACACATTCTTCATCTTAGCACCTAAGAGCACTCTGGCTTGGAAACTACCAAATTATCATCAATCCACACTATCCTGAACTCCCACTATATCAAGCAATCACTGGAGAACCCACCAAAGTCAATGGAAATTAACATTCTATTTGTTCAAATTTCAGTTTATGGCTTTGACTTCAGTAGACAACCTTGTCCTCATATCCTAAAGAAAACTGGCTCCAAAATGCATCCTTTTGCAACTGGATCTTTACATGGAGTTATAGATTTATGATTCTTATTTTTTTTTTCCAATAGCAAGTTGAGAAATATCCACTTTAAGAAGTTTGGTTATGATCAGAAGGTTGACATTGTGGAAATATTGTCTTCTTGACTCCGTGTATGGTCTGGGGGAAGCTTAAATTCTGAGTTGCACAGGGTAAATCAAGCATTTATTTATATTTTATATATATATACGTACAAATATTCACTTTCATATATGATTCATTGCTAGGTCTTGACCAGAAGAGGTTGCTGACACTAGGGATCATTACTGAGGCTGTTAACAAAAGTCAGGCTGAATAATTCTTATTACAGAGTGACACAAAAAGCAGAAAGAACACCTTTGGCATTTCAAACACTGGAATGAGCTTTTAGGCTGCTAGATAGTGTGCTGTATGCTCCTGGTTGTGGGAGACTGTTTCATACAACTAAGAGAGAAGGAGAACAAGCAGAGTATTCCACAGCCATTTTCACAGTGATATTTTCTAGCTGTAATTCCACTTGGCAGTTTAAGACTGGCAGAAGTTTCAATTGACACGTGTTCAGGGAGATTTCTCACATTGACATACAGCATATAGTTGCTTGTTGCACTAATGAGGTTGGTCTTTGGAGAAGAAATCCAAACTGCTGATTGTTCAGCACAGATTTACAAGAGTAAATGAGAAGACTTCTTCTTTTACAAAAGGCAAAAAGAAACTAAAATGATAGCCGCAGGTAACAAAATTTTGACAGAGCTTAAAATAAAAATCTGCTATTTTTCCAGACACAAAATATTTGTAATTGATTGATCTTTCATAATAATTGTTTTGCCATTTCTTTCACATGAAGCAAGATTGTATTCTACTTGGTCTTTCTTTACCAAGAATGTGACTCAAGGATCAGGGTAGGAAACTGGAAGTCAGAAACTCTAGCTGTGAATGCTGCAAGATTCCAAAAGATACCTCTCTTGATTTATCAATGTCTACAATCAGAGATTTATGAAAGATACATTGCCTTTCTGGCATGATGCAAAGTGATAGGTATGGCAGTGGCTGTGAATGCTTACAGATATTTAGATAGATGTTTACTAGGCATATAAAACAGTCCTGCATATTTCTACAGAGTGGATTTCATTATTTCAGTGTGATAGTAAGAAAGCCTGTTCTATAGAACAGTGACAGCTTTGTTTCAACCAGTAAAAGGAAAAAAGAAATCATTAAAGTAAACAAAACAAAAAAAGGAACAACAAAATAGAAGCATATTAGATAATCTCGTCAGTACAGGTTCAAAATAATTCAAGTCCCAAATCAAATCAAGGGTAAATTTTGATTGTAACACATACTTGAATCATAAACTCCAACCTGCATTAGGATTTCAATGCATAAGTCTTACTACTTCAATCTCTGTTTAAAGCCAAGTGTGTTTTCAAAACAGATCTGAACTGGTGAATTAATCAGCCATTTCTAGACTACCGAACAGCTTTGTTAACATTATGCAAATAACATTGCAAGACCCAGGTACTTGGATACGTGGTGCCCTGGCTGGAATTGCAGACAACCACGCATTTAATTGGTATTTGAAGTTTGAATTCTGCCACCAGCTGAGAATGTCACAGTCTAACCATCACAGCTGTGGGCAGGAAGGATGGTGGGCACCTTCAGCGGTGTCTGTGCTCCTTCCCAGATTCTAGAACTGGTCACTGATATACTTCACATTGATTCAGTTGATTACTCAACTGAATTACTCTCAGATTCTTGTATAATTCAAATATTTTATGGAATAATTTTTTAAAAAAACACTTCAACCAGGGTCAGGTAAAAGTCATAGATGTGAGGGGTCTAACTAGCTAAGGTCAAAATATTTTAAAGAGATCAGCATAACAGTAACCTTTTGACAACACTTACAATCTACATTTAATATTTTTTTTTGTCATTGTTAAAATGTAATGAGTTTATCCAAAGGTCAGTGAAGTCAGAATCTTTCCATTTGTATTAAAAGGCTTTGGGTTGGGCCTGTAGTTTGAGGAGAACTCCAGGACCCTTCTGGATTAAATAATTTGCATAAATGAAAAATTAACCATTTCTAATGAAGCACTATGGATTTTGAACTCTCTCAGAAAAGCGAAGAAACATGATTATCTTTTTCTAGAGGTGTAGCCACATTTGTATTTTCAAAAAAAAAAATGTTGTCAGGAAATATAATATTTATTTTGCTGAAGCAACTTTATCTCAAACAGGAAACTGCATCCACAGATTTGGAAAGAAAGAGAGGGGAGTTAACTGACAGGTACCAGCACTGATGGGCTTTGCTCAGCTCACGTTCCCAAACATAGATACACGTAACAAATACAATATCCAGTAGCTTCAAGTATGATTGTGCCCCGTTGTCAAAGGACAAAACTGGTTCTTAAATCTAAGAACGTTCTCACGTCACCTTCTAAAGGTGATTTGGTGAGATTTGGCTGAACCTCTAAGACCCACAGGATTCAATACATCAACATCATCTATACTTTACATTGTCACTTACAGTGATAAAGTGAACTTCCAAATAGAAAATGCAAATAACTTGATAAAAAAAATCATAATTTCTGTAAAACATTGTTACGGAGTTCCCTGTGACATTCATAATTTCGCACAACTTAAGAGATCAGGTGACTAGAGGTTCTCATATAGGAAGGTACCACAGAGAGATTTACTTGCAATGTTCTTTGCCAACACAATCTGTCTCCTCAATGCTAAATCAAATGTGCATTTTCCCCATAATAAACTTTAGAAAATACTAAGAATTTCAGGTTGAGTAGAGCTGAATTACAAAAAGTGATCCTGGGTTACATTTACGTTCATGCATTATAAGTGGATTAGGAGATCAAAGCAGCCAGTGTCAAAAACTGTATATGTGCACTATGTGCATCTCAGAAGCTTTACTTCAGAGTAGCTCTAGTGTGGTCTCTGAACCATATCTCTGAACCATACTGTACATGTAGTTCAAAGGATAATTATGCCCTAAACCTTTGTTTTCTTGGATAGGAAGCCCTTAGTGGATTAGTCTAGGAAGCCCCATTCAGTCCTTTCACTCCATCCCCTACAGAGAATGCAGCAGACTTCTCAGCCCCTGACACTGCCACTTATTAAAGGCCTCACAAACATATGCAGACCTCATTTCTCTTCCTGATTTTGATCCTCTTCTATTTCTTTCCATCTCTGTACAAAAAAAACCTCCCCAACTAATAATAACAACAATTGAGAGTGCTTGAAAGCAGAACCCTCAGGATATGCATTGAGAATTCTGCTATATCAATATGACTAAAAACGTATCTGAAAAACTAGTGGGACTTTTACTCTAATAAGAGATCTCATTAGACTAAAAAAGTTTTTAAAAGCCTTTTGCTTCGTTATAACTGTGAATTAGTGTCTGGAGAAAGAGCCACACACTCTTCTCTAAGAGAAATCCTTTTAATTTAGTGAGAAAAATAAGATATTTTGGCAAAAGATTTTACAAGAGTAAAATATAACCAAGAAAAAATATTTCACTGAAACATTCAGCACAAAGACCCATTCCACAGAAAACACTCACTACAAACAATCAATATACTACCTTTAGTAAAATACAATTTGTTGGTTTTTAAGTTACCCACAAGAGAAGGAAAAGAGTAAAAGAAGAAAACAGATTAAAAGAGTAAAGAAAGAGAGAAGGAGAGAGAGAAAAGGAAAAATGGTTACCGACAAGATCTGATGGTTCACATTGTTGAAGCTGCAGGAGAGAGAAAAGGAAGGAGAGGGAAGGGGAGGAGAGGGAGAGGGACTTACCATGTACCTGCAGGTCCAGGCCCAGTCCTTCCCCCCATCCCACACACACTCACAGTGAGTTTGTTCCTACCCATACCAACAATTCAGTGAGATTTGGATCCAGTATCTCACCCACACACACACACTTGAGTTGATCTGAGCCAATAATTAATATAAGAATCCAGTATGTCACACATGGATTCCTTGCATATTTGGAAATACTTGATAAACTGCCAAGAATTAAATAAGAAGGTATCAGCACCAGGCTAAATTCTTAGGTCCAAAGAAACTCAGATCACAAAACTGGAGATCACACAGAATTCACTTTATAAATGAAGATGAAAAGAATTATTTATTCCACAGAAATTCACTCAAGATTTGATGACAAAAATAATTGAGTCAGGTGGTGACTTAATTCTCGCAGTCAAATAGGGTTCCTCACCACTTCCTTGCTAGCCTGAAAGATCCAGAATTAAGACATTTCTGGGCCAATAAAGAAAAAGAAAGATCCTTTTTCAGATTTTTGTCTTAGCTTTCTTTTCCCACAGAAAGAAGAGGTAATTTATTTTGTCCTGCTTATTCTGGAGAAGGACTTCTTAACACTTCTCACATCCTCTTCCTCCTAAGGACTCCTACCATCACTCTGCTCATCTGGAGCAGCAAATCGGTACCTGGTCCTAACTCACTAGAAGTTTCATCACATTTAAGTTGTTTCAAAGAAATGCTGAATATACAGTGAAATAAGGCTGTTTACCCACCTTTGGTGGAGATGTTACCTAGATTAAGGATTTTTGAAGACTTTCTTCCCATCTACCTCAGCAATTTTATCCCTGGCTTACCAGCTGTTAATATTTGTAGCGAAAAATAATGTGAAAGGAACTGATTTTTCTAGCTGAAGATTGGGTGGTAATTTGTCAAAACACCCACGTGCTTGACGGAGGAGAAGACTGAGAGGGATATTCAGGCAGTATTATTATCTGGTTAATAAAAGTCTGGAATACATTAGTGCTAGGGAGTGAGGGAGAAAGATATATTAAATGGCAAAAGGATGGAGATGCCTTCAGTAATTCTATCTCCTTCAGAGATTATACAGAAAGACTGAATGCCTAGAACCAGGAAAAACTGGCTCCCTCTTTTTAGCTGACTGCCTGAGCATTATACTTCTGAGTGTGCTTCAATATCTCTCTTTCCAGATGCAGCATGGGGGAGCTGCTCCACTCTGACTGATATTTGTATCATCACAGCTCCCCAGAGGTTTCTCCCCATTTTACTCACTCCACCGTCTTCCATTGAACTTTCAACACTCTCCAACTTTCCCACTTGCTCCTATGCTGGAGTTTCCTTGTGCAACCACACACAGCAGCAGCCCCTTTTAATCAGTGTCTTGGGTGGCAAGAAACTTCCCCACTTTTTTTGCCTCCCACCAGGACTGAGGAATGATTTGGACCCCTGTCACTGAGCCTGTGTCCTCAGCCATTTCCTGAAGGATGCTCCCAAGGGTGGGCAAGGGTGGAGCAGCCAAGCCAGCCCACCCTCCTGGTTGCAGCAGGGACAGAGGCTGGTTCA
>NW_020884873.1:404713-464529 GCF_003945725.1 Corapipo altera | reverse complement strand
CAAGCCAGCCCACCCTCCTGGTTGCAGCAGGGACAGAGGCTGGTTCACCTCAAGCTGCACTAGCCCCTGCTGCCCCACCAGTGCTCAGCTGAGACACGAGTGCACACACCCTGCCAACAGCACACTGAAAAGCCCAGCAGCAACACAGAGCTGCTGATCTGTCCCCTACTCACCCCTGCTCCACCACACCTACTCACTGCCGCTCTTCTGTGGATTTATTTCACCCACAAAAACTGTGCTGATGTATTTACCTTCACTCCTTGAAGAGCCCTCCTTGCTGAGAGTGACCCACCACCCACACCGTGTCTCGGTGCTGCTCTCTGTGGTCCGCGCTGTGAGGAGGCTGACAAGAGGCACTGACAGCAGAGCAAGTGGGCAGTAGAGGTTGGTGGTGGTCCCCCTCCTGGCTAGCTGTGGAGATAGCTGGTTCTCACACCTTACAAGCACAGGTGAGGGCCAGGCTGCCCTATAAAAACACAGCAGGGAAATCGGGATGAAGAATCTCTCAGAGCTCACTCAAGCTCGGATCCCTCAAAGTGAACTTCAGTATAGAAAACAGATCTTGGTAATCCCCAGCGATTCATTCGAAGAAACTCAAGGGAATTTGCAGACAATGTATGGCAACAAATCTTGTTTTCTTCCTAAGAGCAATGCTTAACTATTCCTTCCTAGCATTTTGTCCCTAGAGCGTAGCGATGTATTGCTTACAGGCACTGACACACGTTAATCCAAAGCAGTTTGGAAAAATAAGTGAATAAATAAAAGGATAAGAGCAGTGACTGCTGACATCTTTCTTTTAACATCTGTTTTGCAGATTCTTTTTCATGTCAGTGCTTATAAACTGTGTTATCTATGAAGAGGGGTTTATGTAGTTGAAATCAAATTGAATAGAAGAGCAGAAGGGAACACTGCACTGAGGAACTGGATAATATCAGATAGATTTCAATAAATCAGGTCATCATCATTTTATAAAAAATATTCTTACCCTCAGTGTTGTGAATTTAGATGTGTTTCCTTTGATTATTCAAAATTGGCCTCTGACCAAATAAAGTTTAGAAGTAATTTTGTCTTTTTTCCTCCGTATAAGCAGCCAGATCTAGAGGTGTGACCAAGGCAAGGTGCAGGCATGGCAAGACAGGGCAGTCACCTGTTGGGGACAGCAGGATGGACATGGCCTTGGTGCCCATTTTGTCTCTCATAGAAGGCAAACTTGCTCTGGTTACCCTTGATGCAGAAGCTGGAACAGGTAAGCTGCTGGCTATTCCTAGCAGAGGTAGCTCCACCTGACAGCACCCACTGCTTACAGCATTCCTGTGTTAGCAGAAGGGTAGGAAATATAATTTTCCAGTGTTTTGTCCTTTCCTGCAGTGGTAGCAACCACACTTTAAGCACTGATGATGATGACTAACAAAAGCATCAAGTTACCTGACACCAGGGAAAGGGAGTACAAAAGAAAGATGGTATTTTAACTGGACAACGTAAAAAACAAAAGGTAGTAGAATTTCATCTCAGACAGCTTTACATCCTAATAAATCCAGCATGAATCCAGAGTGTATTTGAAAGTACTGACCATCTGAAGTCTTTTTCAGAACTTAAGTCTGTGTTATTTATTCGTATTCTCCACACATAACAAGAGATTAGTGCAGGTATCTCAGAGCACAAGAATCCAACTACATATGGGACGGAAGTGTTTCAAGGCCATAATTTTAAAAAACAAACCTAACCAACACTGAAATATAATGCTGTATGTTGATAGCTCTGCACTGAAGACATTTATCTTAGAGTTATGAGTAAAGCACTATCACTCCATTTATATTGGGCAAGACATTTTTAGTTTCCAATCAAAATCAATTTTTTCCATATTGTATAATAAAACTAGAGAATACAGTTGCCCTCCCCTTTCTCCATCTACAAATTATTTTTTTATGTTCAGCCCTCTTCCCAGCCAAGGATGATAACACAACTTACAAACAACAAATAAGGTAACTTAATTGGGGAGTGTTAATCAGGAGTGTCATGAAGTAGATATTTATGTCTATTTTACAAGAAAAAAGAAAGCCAAGGCAGAGACATGCAGCTACTCTCCTGCTGCCATCCAGCCATCAGATTTTCCACATGGAGGGCAGAATGCTCCATTCCCCTCTTTGTTTCAAAATCTGCCCAGAATCCAATCCTCTGACCTGGTTTCCATACCAGAGGTTCAAGCACATGTGGGGATGATTTAATTGCATTCTGAGGGATTAGAGCTCAGGTTAGTGAGAAGCAGAGTGAGGAAGGGGAGAGTTCTGTGTTTCAGGTGATTGATGTGTTATAAACAAAGATTACAGAAATCCTAAATCTGGGGTAGACACAGGGGTGTTAACAGCAGGCAAACAGGGAAATATCTTTTATGACTAATTTTCCATCCGTGTTACTGGCAAAGCTCTATTGTGTTTTCAAAGAAAATAAGCATCTTCATGGATACGAGGGAGTGTATTAAGGGAAAAATCCACAGATAAAAGATTATTTGTTTTTAAAGTCTTAAAGATATCAGAATTCCAAGATTTGCCTTCTTCTTTTTTTTTTTTTTTTTTTTTTTTTTTTTTTTTTTTTTTATACTGGGAAATCTGGTAAGAAGACAAGGACTATATTCTACTTAGCTGGTGACAGAAGTAAAATATTTTTTAAAAATAGTTCCTCCTTTTTATCCCCATACTAGGCTCACACTGACAGTTCTGTGCTTGAAAAATCTCTTTCATTCTCAACTCCTCAGCTTATAGTGCAAACCTAAAGCAAGACCTGGAAAGGATTTCAAGAAATCCAAATGATATTATTTTTCTTCCCTTTTTTTTTTTGAAAAGGGTCAGAAATCCTGTTTATTTTTCTACTATAATGCAGATAAAACTGTTGGAAGGAGCAAAGAAAGGAATAAGGGAAGGGGAAGACACAAAATGAAGATAAGCAGATTCCCACTACCATTTGAAAACCTGACTCTGCCCTTAGAAGTTAGGATGTCACAGCAGATCATAGCATTCATCTGGACTGAGGTATTCCAGTGAGAAGCCAAGCAAACTGCAGCCTCTGCCCCATGGTATTGGGAACCAACCCAATGTTTTTGCTTAAATTTGACTCCCTATGTCACATTTCCTTACCACTCAATCACTGTACTTCATTCACATTGACGAGTAGCTGACTCTCAGCATTTACTCTGTATTATGGTGGTTGGTTTATTTTGAATGTTCTCTCCAATAGGAACATTTTGTGGAGAAGTCTGTTTCCACAAATTTCCTGTGAAAGGTTTTCAAAGTCAAAAGCTCTCATGTCACACCACCATCATAAAAGCTCATCTACTGGATATTTCAATGGCCTTGTGTTTTGTAAAGCTACATTACAGGTTTGGTCCTAACAGGGAATAAACATCTTTAAATCAGTCAAATTCCTTCAAAACAGCATGTTCCCAATGAGTCAGTTCCAAGGCCACAACAGAATGACAAGTAGAGGGCAACTGGAATGACTTCTAGTGAAATGTTAATACAGAGTGCAGCAACACCATCACTGGCTGACATCTAGAAGTTCAGATCATTATCTCCATCAGCAAAGCCTGAATTTCATCTGAAGGTAACAACATGCTTCAATTTTATATTCTGCTTAAAGATAGTTTCTGGGCAGATAGTGCTGAAAAACAAGACTAAAAAACAGAAGGTCAAAGAGCAGAATAAACAACTGAATCCTACACCCCACAAACTAAACAGCAGCATTCTGTGCTTATTATCATAGCATCTGCAAAAAACAGATCTCAGCCTGGTCTCAATCAGGCTAACAGAGAGATGAAGATCCAACAGAACTAAAGTACAAATGTGATAATTTTGATAAGACAACGAACAAATCAATCTTAGTACAGAATTTCTCTATTTAGAGCATATAGGGTGTCTGATATATTGTGAACATAACTGAGCAAGTGACCCAGGGAGTAGCCTGCCCAGCAGTGTGATTTGTTTTTCTGACACTCACCTCCCAGTTCCCAGAGCATAACAGCAACTTCTCTGTAAGTTTAGAGCTTTCTTTGCAGCTGTAGAGATGAGAAGGAAAAAGATTTCACACCCTTTTCACAACAGAGAACAACTTTATTTGTATTTTTGTTTTCGAAAAAAGACAAGCATCCCCCCACACATTGTCAATTACATGTGTGCTAAATAAGGAAACTGTTCAAGTGGTTCTTGTTATGAAACTCAAATTTAGCAACCCCTTTAATTATAAATTTGAAATGCTGAAAGCCTCTGTAGCTAGAGGAGCTATGATGCATTGTAAACCATTGAGACAACAATAAGAGAGTCACAATATTTGTATAAAATGTCACTTGGAAACAACTGTCTCCCTGTCTTATATCAGTAATCTGCCAGGAATATAAAAAATACAAGAAAATGGGAATTTAAAAAAAACCAAAACCACTAAAGTACTGATAAGCAGCATGCTATCAAGATGAAGGGATGGATTAGCAGGCAGAAATCCTAAAGGCTGGGAAAATAAATAATTTTTTTTTTCTCACAAACATCTCCTCACCTGACATTTCACTTTTCCATCTAATACTCTGATTTGCAGCATTCCCTCATTCATCTGGAGTCTGATGAAGTCCATTGTATGGACTAGATAGAGAATAATACTCACAAAGAGCAGACACTAAAGGAGTAATGCTGAGTAATTTCCCAGATAAATGGCTTTTCATGACTCACATGTAGCAGTAGCCTGTCACAACTCAGGCACCTTTGAATAATGACCTCAAATAATATGAAGTAGCTGTAGTAGGGTAGGAATGCAATGACTGGATAATAAGAAAAATTTCTTCATGGAAGAGGTTATCAAGCACTGGAACAGACTGCTCAGGGAAATTGTTGAGTCACCATTCCTAGAGGTATTTAAAAGATGGGATGCAGGGACATGATTTAGTGGTAGACTTGGCAGTGCCAGGTAACAGTTGGACTCACTGATCTCAAATGTCTTTTCCAACCCAAATGATTCTGAGATCCTGTGAAACAGAAACAGCAGATTTCAAAGCTAAAGGTAAGATGAGAAATGCATTGCTCAGAGTTTAGCTATAAGGATAACTGCAAGATCATTTTTTGAGAGCAAAGGTAGTAAGCCTCCCCATGGCATAAATTGAGGTGGTGAGTATGAGGAAGAAAGAAAAGTGATACAGTAATTGCACCCTTGGGAGAAGAAAGGTTGGCCACAAAGACTAAAGGTATCTCCTGTGAACAACATGAGTTTTAATATACCATAAGCTATGTGTCCATATTTCTGGAATCTAGCAGCATCATGAATTTAGCATCATGAACTGTAGTTTTTAAGCTCATCTTTAGGTATTTTTGTAGTAAGGGTCCTACAGGTCTGAGAATTAGGACCAGAACGATCACTTTGAACAGAACTTTTGCTCATTGTCATCATAGTTGTGCCCTTTACAGGCTGACAGTGAGAGTTCATTCTGCTGTGGAATGGTTGCTTAGCATCACACCTACTGCAAGAACATTTTGGGTACATTCCTGGAAGGGCAGATGCAGAATCTGGGAATGCCAAAAGTGTTTCTCTATGGGGTATTTACTGTTGTAGAGTAGCAGAGGTGAACAGACAAGTTCTACATGTTTTTTCTCAGGCATATTTTAGGTGTGCTATGAAGGCTTGTCATCAGGTTAATGCAAACAGGGATTTTTATGAGGTCCAGCACAAATGGTTCTGGAAAGGTTTCTTTCTATACACACCCTTTTCTAGTACAGTTGTGAACATTTGATGAATTTCGATGCAAGGACCAGAGACGAATGGTATTGGACAGCCAGAGATGTAAGACTAGATGAGCTTCATCGATAATCAAGTGAGTCCTTGAAATGTTCAAGCACTTCTCTCAAAACTATGCTTCTTCCTATGGGAGAGCATTCCTTATGGGTAAAAATCCCCTTCAGGATACATCCTGATGGCTTTCCTTAGAGTAGAGGCAGGGGTATCTGAGCCTCAGCTATGACTTTGTACCTCTCATTAAAGTTGTTGAATTTAATAGCAGCAGCTGTCAGTCTTTTTTGTAGGTAGTTATCTACACTTTTAGGTTGTTGACTCTATCAAGGAAAGGGACACGAACATGGAATCAAAGTTCTATCACAGGTTCAGCACTAAGGAAGCTCCGGGGTCTGTTTCTACAAAAATACTGTGTTCCTATGATGTTAGATAAGTCCCATGCTTAGGTATGTGTGGGCTCATACAGCTGTTAAGAAATGTTCTTCCAAGTTAGCCCATGGCAAAACTGACAGTGGGGTGCCAGTGGAGACGTAACTAGTTAGTACAGTGTAGGAAGGAAGATTCGATTTATTTTTTTTAAAGCTGTTAAAAGTGATGATGAAGTGGATAAGACCAACAATAGCTTTAACTCAGTAATCTCAGTGCTGTAACTCTTGTAAACATGCAACTAATTTATGTCAGCATAGTCCAGGGTGTTAGCATGGGCACAGATGGAACTAGACATATAGAAGAGTAAAACTGTCAAGGTAACTTAAAGGAGTAAACTGTCAAGACAAGTGTACTGATACTGAAGTCCAACCTTAGCACAGTGACTTTTGTTCTTACTCTTGACAAAAATCCACATTCTTCAGCACAGAGCTAAGATTAGAGATACTTCCTTCCTCTTTAGACTGAGGAAGAGATTTCAGAGCATTGCAGCAAATTAGTCCCACAGTTGTACCTCCAATTTTAGAAAGGGTCTAAAATCAATGTGCCAGTGAGAGGCACATCCATGTGAAGGCAGAGAGAGGGGATTTAAACAGAACCTGCTAAATGTTAAAGCACTGATTAGTTCAGTAAAGTGCAAGTCTAAATCTTGCATTCATTCCTTCAGAGTTCTAGGAAGAAGTAGCCAAAGTATTTTCAAGAAACTATAGTTTAGAAGTTTAATGTGATTGGTTTCTCATCTCAAAGGCTCACTGGCACAGGCATCATGTTGACTGTCAAGCCTTGGTGAGTAAGTAGAACAGTTACCAGAGGACAGATTTGAGTCCTTTGTTTGAGTATAGAAACATTTTCTGTAGCAGCATTCAACCTCAGAACACATTATTAACAACTGAGCTGGGGAGTAGTTTTTGTTTCATAATTAAAAAACATGAAGTCTTATGTCCAACTGCCTCTTATGGAAACCATGACAGAGCTGGACTTGCCTGTCTGTGCGACTGCTCCAGCAATCACTTCTCTATATTTTAAATTAAAATTGCAGTTCAAGAGGAACATTTGACTAATGTTACCACTCATGTTTCATGAGTCCCTTTTGGAGCCATCTGTGACTACAGCTTCACTTACAACAGCAGTAAATCTGTCAAAGCATTCTCTTTGGCACCAGAACCAGTCTGAACTGGAGTTTAATAGAGTTGTCCTGAGAGGACAAAGCAAGGCTTGAGCTTGATCTGTTAGGAACTGACTTCAGGCTTCTTTTCCTTGCCCTGTGCAACTGCACAGTTTGCATGTAGCTACCAGATTTGATTCTGTTATTAGGCTGCATTTCACTTCTTGCCATATTGGTTAGCTCCCAAAATGATGCTCAGCATAGTAAGTTGATGGGCCCTGCTATTTTCATCAAGGTCTCATTGCACTTCATAAAGAGTTACAGTAACAATCTTTTTCCTGAAAAATAAGTCGTAGAGTCTCACTATTATAGGTGCTGCCTCATTTTTAATTTTGACCACTAAACTCTGGCACTGTGGAAGAAAATGGGAATTCAGAACCAAGGTAAAAATACCAGGAAAAGAAGCCTGATGCTCCAGTTGGCACACCTGAAGAATAAGATACACTCTGGAATACTCTCCACTGCCTCTCACCTGGACTAGAAGACACACATAAGCACATTGAGACATAAAAAGGAACCCAAATGCATGAACTGACTCTTCAACTTCTGTGCTTGTGCACAAGATCCTTCATCTCAGATTGCAGAACTTAGCTAAAGGGAACAAAAAAACAGCTGTCATTCTTTAGTTCAGACAGAGAGGTCAAAAATGAAGGAAAAAGTGATTTGTGCTGCATTATCTGCCTATCATTATCCAAATATTTTACTCAAGACAGATTTATAGCATATGTCCAGGATCACTTCAGTCTTATGATGGTAATTGCCTTTCACAGTCAAGTCCATTTCCCTCTCACACCCATTTTTACTGATGTGACTACTTGAAAACACATGCAACTACCTCTTTTTACTACCCTTCTGCCTATCATTACTGCAACAAATAAAGTTATAATATTATACTTCCCTCCATTCAGACATCCCTTTTTCAAAACAAAAATGTTACAGAACAAACCCAGCCTATTGATACACATAAGCTGATGGAAATCAGAGGAACAAAGAGTTTGAACTTTAGGGGTGCCAACGTTACCTATGGTGGTAGAAAAGTAATCCAAAAAGTACCATATTACAGACTTGCCTAAATATTTTTTTTTAAATAAAAAAAAAACAACTACAAGCTTTTTGTATTTATCTATCACTGCTCCCTTTCCACCTATGACTACTTGTCCTGCTCCTGACTCTACAATCCCACTCATGCTGTCAGTAATCAGTTTGGTGATCTTTGCACAAACTTGCATAGCTTTTTGTCTTGTATCTAATATCTTCCCCAGAATCTATCATTTAATGGCATGGAAAAAGGAACTAACTGTGAGGTCCCAGCACAAGTGACTTACAGCACCAATTACATTCCTCCAAAAAGAGGCTTTAGTGCATTTAGCCTATAGATTTTAAATAGTATCTTATCTTGTCATCCAAAGGGAATGGTTTTTTTTCTGTCCCAGAGGAATAGCAACTCTGTCCTCAGATATCAAATCATAAACATTAAAACTGAGGCCAGCCAGTATATAGGCTAGTATAGTATCACAGTGACTACCAGAAAACACAGTTTAAAAGACAACTTTTCCACTTACTGTATGTATAACTTACATCATTGCTGTGAAAATGAGATGAAGAAAATTACCTTATCAGGCCTTTGTTGAAGAACTGGCAGATTCTCCTGTCTGCTTAACAAAAGCTAAACTGTGCTTGATTTCCTTAGTTACCATAGCAAATAAATATGTCCAGGAAGTGGCGGGCAATCTACTAGCATGAGTTTATATCTACACTGTAGACACATTTTAATGCTAACCAAGTAACAGCTGGGTGATAGCAGCTATAAATCTATATCACACAGAATCAACTAAGTTGGAAAAGACCTCTGAGATCATTGAGTCCAGCCTTTATCATAGAATAGAATCATAGAATCAGCTGGGTTGGAAGGGACCTCAGAGATCATCAAGTCCAACCCTTGATCCACTGCGACTGTGGTTACCAGACCATGGCACTAAGTGCCACATCCAGTCTCATCTTAAAAACCTCCAGGGACAGAGACTCCACCACTTCCCTGGGCAGCCCATTCCAATGCCTGATTACCCTCTCTGTAAAGAATTTCTTCCTAATATCCAACCTAAACCTACCTGGTACAGTTTAAGACCATGCCCTCTTTTCTTGCTGATAGTTGCCTGGGAGAAGAGACTAAATCCCACCTGGCTACAACCTCCTTTCAGGTAGTTGTAGAGAGTGATGCACACGTAGTTGTAGAGAGTGATGCACACGTAGTTGTAGAGAGTGATGCACACGTAGTTGTAGAGAGTGATGCACACGTAGTTGTAGAGAGTGATGCACACGTAGTTGTAGAGAGTGATGCACTCTGCCATTCTCTCAATTTTCCATCTTTCTTCTTAGAGCGTAATATCTGTTCAGGAGAACTTCCACAGAGCATTATAACATGTCTTTGCATCTCAACTGGACAATTTCATCCAGCTTCCAAACAAGCTACATAATGTAAGCCTTAACCAGGCCTTAGCCATTCTCCTTCAGCTACAACATTTGCTATAGAAAGCATCAGCAACACCTCCCAGAACAGTGTTCTTACTTGAGACAGCTTGTTGCCCACCTCACTCTTGACAATGCAAATCTGAGAAGGGGTCCATCAGGTCTCCTATTAAGTGGTACCTAGAGGTTGCCCAGAAATCTTCTTAATATTTTGTTTACCAGCCTGCTATTTCTGTGTGTTAGCAGCAGATAAGCCTTCTGTCATCAGATGGCAGACAGAGACCATGTCTGAATTTACAGTTCTCACTGAGAAACTCCTAATGCCATCCTAAACTGTTCCTAGAGATACCAGCTCTTAAGTCATATTGCTCCCTATCTACAAGAAGTGGCACCCAAGCCCTACCAGCTGGCTGGGGCAAGTCAGGCAATACACAGTAGCCAGTAAGTATGGAGATCCTCTACAGGTTCTCTCAAAGACATTGGCAACAGGCCACAAAAACTTTACAGAGAGCAATGCTACTTGCTGCAATTATTTTTGTGGATATTTCCTCATTCTGAAGGGCAATAAAGTGCCACACTAAGCATTGAAGCTGGCAAACTGAAGCTGCACATGCCTTTAGATGAGTCTTCACACAGTATGCTCACCCTGCAGATTCAACCTATTTGGAATTGGTGGTGTAGAGCCTTTCTCTGCTGTATCACAGAACTTTAAAATCAGACTCTCCAGAGGTGCAGAGTCAGTAGCAGCCATACTATAAGCACTGCTTACTAAAAGCAACGTGTTCTATACTCTAGCAAGTCTAACCAAGGAAAACCAAGCAAAACCAACAACTATCAAAATAAAAGTGCAGACTTGGGTGCAAAACACTGGTTTTATGGAGAGTAATTGCCTGGGATATTTTACACACTCCATGTCCTGTAAGACTACTGAGACTAGAAACTCAACAAACAGCTCCTTGCAGAATTATTGTAAGACAGGTTCAAGATATTCACCCAGCTACCTATAATAAGCAAAATATAGCAGTCCTTTCCTGTGTAGAGAAGGACATATCATCAACAAAAGAATACTGACCAGTCTGTACACATAGTAAGAGGCATGGAAGCAATAGCACTTACCTGATGCATTTGTACCCCCTTCTCAGATGAAGGCCTGTGTATTTTTTCCCCAGTGTAGTTCAACTGCAAAAGAAGCTGAAATTGCACACTGCAGCCCTTCCTGTAGTGACCTGGAACCACCCAGTTGGAGCACAAGCCATGTAACCTCTTTTCAGCGTATGCACATTTTGAGAAGTTATTTTTAAGGAAGTAAAATCACTTTTATCATTTTTAGCCTGCAGTACTTTTATTTTCACTACCACCATTAAAACATCTTTCACAAGTTCGAGGCAAATAAAGAATGAAAATCATATACAGAAGATGACATTTTTCAAAAAACACCCCCACTCACTTTCAGCTAATAGCCAAGTTCTATCCCCAACCACAGGGAAATACGTTTAGAAAAGACCAGTTTCCCAAAGCTACAGAGCATTGTTTTAGCAGCAGCTTTTCAGCATCACAACTACATCAGATAGTCCCATAACAAAATACTATCCAGACCACTGAACCAAAACTTCATGAAAACACAACTTAGAAACACAAACTACTCCTTAAATGAAACTAACTTCTGACTCTTGATGCAACAGTCTGATGTGTTTGTTTGCTTTCTAACTACTAGCTCAGAGTTTACGTACTGTTGCTGATGACTGACTGATTTAGAGGTACCTCCTGTTTTACCCAATAAGAGAAAGTAATTGGGGTCTCTTTATAGGCTTCATGGCTTAGAGACAAGCATTTCACTGTCTGATTCTAATTAACACCTCTGATTCTTTGATTAGCAGCAACATGTGATTCAGGTGACTTCACCTGAAAATCAACACTTTGATAGTTAGCACTTGTTTAAGAAGGGCTTCTACATCCAAATGGTTATCCTTGATCCTTTATCAATGTAGTTAAAAGAGGGGTGGAGAAGACACAGGGGGAAAAAAAATCAACAAAACCAAATTTGGAACTCTGAAACAAATTTTAAGTCTAACTTCAGTGTTCTTCCATGGGAAAAAAAATGAACAAAATCACCAAGGTAATAAATGATAAGTTTGTCCTGTTTAGTTGCACATGGGCCATATCACAACTTTAAGCACACTGGGGAAATCCTTCTGTCCTGTTTCTCTGTTCTTCACTAAAAAAATGGGTATAATAGTACTGATTTGTC
The DNA here is from genome assembly GCF_003945725.1 of Corapipo altera. Classification (NCBI taxonomy): domain Eukaryota; kingdom Metazoa; phylum Chordata; class Aves; order Passeriformes; family Pipridae; genus Corapipo; species Corapipo altera. The sequence goes on along the minus strand of NW_020884873.1, from coordinate 452,464 downwards.
TTGTGAGCTTAAAGTAAAGATAAATCCATTTCTAAATATAGACAAATTCTGAATCTTTGATCAAAGACTTTGGGACAAAATGCTAAGGCTCTTGCTTGGAGTAAAGAGAATTAGAAGAAAGGAGGTAAAAAAAAACCCCCACAACGTAAAACAAAACACTAACACCATCTCAAATGACTAACAACAGGCCAAGCTGCACAGACAATCTCCTTGGAATTGGTTCCCTCTGATAAAACAAAGGAAAAGAAACTCTCATCAGACTGTTGCACCTGTAAAAAGGAAAGGATGGTTCAGAGGGACATTATTCTAAGCCATTAGAAAATAATGTAGCATTTTCAGTAAAATAGCCAAACACTAATATTCATCACAGGAACCATAAAAATTATGAAAAGACCAGGACAGAAAGATGTTCCTCCTGAAACTACAGACATGGCTTAAGGCTGGACAGACTGACTGCTGGTTAAAATTGCCAGGCCCTCACAGGTAAGTGAGCTAATTTACATTAGCTGTGCCTGCCTCCCACCAGGTGGGAAGTAAAATCAGGTGGTCATCTTTCTTTCATTTGGGACTCATTTCAGAAGCAGCATCTCAAGTCTTCTGATTCTAACTTGAATCTTAATTAGGACATGCCTCTGCAAACCAGAACGCTGGGGCTGAGCCTCATCACCACTTGGATGGGACAATTTATTCCTCCTTCCCCCTCATAGTCTGTGGAACCACATTTGGGTCTGTCTTCTTAGAAGACAGGGAGCATTCATTCATAATTAAAAAGCACAACAGGAAATATAGGGACAAAGTTCTATTAGTCTTTATTGAGGTTAGGTGAAAGAAAGAATACACATTTTACAGTGAGTAACATTACTGTAAAATAACAGTAAATGTTGTTATTTTAGAGAGTAAAGTGGCTTTTACTGAGCCAGATACTGATCTCACTTCCAACAGCAAAAACAGAGTAAACATCTAACAAGCTTCTTCTCCCACTCTGAAAGTGAGAACTCTTTTTATTTTTTTTTTATTTAGAAATGAAGCAACAAAGATGAGGACGAGATTAACAGACAGGAGAGAGGTCTGACCTCTGACACTGAGAGTATTCTTAATAGTCTTTGTAAGTCACATCCTCCCATCATCCCTGTTGATTCAAATGATTATACATCATGATATGACACAGAAGAAAGTAGAGTTTGAGAAGGGACTGTACATCAGCAGGTGTTTTCTTTTTTTTTTTCCCAGTTCAACAATCCAGCAATCCAGGTAGCTGGAGTTCAATTCTGAATGAATCAGCCCAGTTAAGTTTCCTGAAACGCATCCTGGTCCCCCATTCGTTGTGCACAGACACTTCCACATGCATCTGGCTGCCCAAGATTAAAGTACAAAACTAAATGAGCACAAAAGTGTCTCTGCTGTTCCAGGCACACTAGGAGGCACACTAGGAGCTGGGTGCAGTCCAGCACAGACAGTGAGTTGTGCACACAAACCCCAGCTAAGGAGCTTGGATACGGAGGGAACATGGGGGAATCTGAACTGCTTCAGTGTCACTGCTGCAGGTCCAGCAATTTAACCCCACAAAAATGGAGGTGAAAGGCCAAGGAGGGGAATATTTAAGTAAGCACCCAATTTACATGATGAATCTCACTCACATTCCTGGCCTCTGGTATACCTTTTACTTCCCATGTTTTTCCATGAGTCTCTAACGAAAATCACCAGTGAGCCATGAAAATTTTAATGTGCATCTCTACCCTATTTGAGTAGGAACACAGAAACCTACTTCTCCAAGGCCAGGCCCAGTGCTCAAGTCACATTGCCAATTCACGTGCATGTTTGTTTATGAAAAGGATCATAATTTGTGGCAACCTGCCAGTTGGGCATGACTCACCCCAAATACCCAAATCCTCTCCCTCCTCTGATTCTCCATCCTGGTGTGTTTGAATAGCAGATATTAATTCTGCAGGACATTCACACAAAGGGAAAGGTGTTGCCTGTGTTACCCACAGTCACCCACCCCCCAGGGTACGTTTTGCTGGCACTCCCTGCTCCCAAGGCTCTTCGTGCAGGGTGAGGCACCAGATACAGCTCCTGCAGTGGTTCCTGCCCTCCCTGTTCCCACCTCTGGCAGCCCCAAAACTTCACAGTGTGCCACCACAGATGACAGAATGCCTCAGAAGAAAGAGCACCATGCAAAAAGGGGGGGCATGGGGAGGAGGCTGTCAAACATCCAGGAAGAAGGCGGGGAAATCAAATGTAAAGAGTTTAATGGACTTAAATCAAAATCACACAGGCCACCTGCAGCAGAACTGGAGGCAACACCTGCATTCCCACACCCTGGCTGTAACATCCTGCTTTCTTTGGAGGGAGCAATCAACACCCACTGTGGCAGGTACAAGACAGTTGCTCAAACAAGAGCGATGGAAGCCGAGTCGCTCGTCTGTAGGTTGTCAGCTTAGTCTCTTGGCAATTAAGATGACCTGCAGAGCCACTCTGTGTTAATGATTAGTGTCTTGTACAGTAAAATATATTCAGAGACATTTTGGCACAAACAGAGCACCTTTTACATGGGTCTTTCAAACTTTGGAGTCAAACATAGCAAAAAGCAATCATGTTGTTACACAAGACATTATGGATATGTTCAAGAGGCATATAAGGTTATACAGAAAAAAATTTGGGGCATATTTTAAACTTCTCAATCTTTTTTTACTATCTGTTAGAAAAGTTATAATTTACTTACAAAACTAATAAAAATATGCTTCTGGTCCTTATTTGGATTGACAAAATAGCTTGGAATCTGAGTGGTTCCGGGCAAATGAATCAGTATCGCTATGAAAAAGAAAAACTGCCTATGTCTGGTGTCCTGTTTCCTATCTCCTGTCTGATTCACTAGCAAATTACTTCAGAGAATAGGAGCTTCATTTCTGCTCACACAAAGTCATGCCTATTCCTGAAGGAATGCCTTTATTCCTATTGCCCGTTTGAAAAGTCAGAACGTACTGCACTGCGTAAAAATTATCTATACTTGCAGCTTAAGAAAACAGTTTCTGAAATAGATCTAAATTAGGTTTAACCATCTCTCACACATCCCAGCTTGAAGGAGCACCAACTTTTAGCATTTTGCAAACATTTGTAACTAATTATGGTTTCTTAGAACAACAATATATGACTCCATGCTTTACAGTAAGGGTCCAAAAGCAACCTCAAAAGCAAGCCTTAGCCTTTAATTTAAACCAGTGCCATACAAATTCTCAAATATACATTGCAAAAGCTTCCCAAAACAGTGCTCTTCTAAATGGCCCCAAAATCTTGTAAAAGCTCAGCTGTCAAGCATTAGAATGTAGGCTGAGAAAAAGCTCACGTAGAGCAGCTAAATAAAAATCCTTTGAAGCAGCTTTTCTCTCTACCTTAAGCAACTCCAGCACAATACAGCAGCACACAGGAGAACACCAAAGAGCCGCAGGGCTCCCTCTGTACTGGTTCAAGAGCTCCCATATTTGCTTCCAGCAAGTTAATGAGAACCCATGACAGACCAGTCTGCCCCAGCAACCCTCATCTCTGATCCAGCAGCCTTCCATAACTCATCTGTTCACACTGTTGTGCACAGTCTAAAAGCTACTTTTAGCCTTCAAGTGCTCTTGTATTTCTCTTGACCCTAAGCAAGAGACAGAAAGAAGTGGGCACAGAAGAAGCACTGTCCTTTCCAGATTCTTCCTTTTTATTCTCAGATAACCTCACCTCAGCAAGCAGGCAAGCTATGCACCAGCCCATCTGCTCCAGGTGATGCTGCTTGAGCAGAGCAGTTGGGCCAGACAATGAACAAATGGTCCTTCCAACCTTAACCCTTCTGTGATTCACATTGACTGTCCTTACAAATAGAAATTTATGGAAAGTCCTTTCCTGGGAAGCAGGGCTGGGTACCCTCAACCATAGCCCCTATGAATATGTATTGATAGAAACCCTTCTATCAAGAAACTCTGGAAGATGTAACATCTGTTCAAGATGAACTTGGATCTTAAAGAAGAATATTATCTGATAGGGATGTTGCTAGCTGAGAAAATAAGAGGGCAGGTTTTGTGGTTATTTTTTATTTGCTCCTCTGCTCACTCTATTTGACATTTAATTATTTAACATTCACTATTTAACAATTTCTAGGTAATTTTTAGTGAAACAAATTCGCGGCCACGATTCTGTGATACAATTTCATTTTTCTTTTTGAAGGGCTAAGGAAGGTGTTACAAAGCTATTTTATTTGTCTTTAATGCAAGAATTGCATATGCTTATAGAGACTTCAAAACTAATAGGAAAACAGAATGACAGAAATAAGTAAACACAAGAGATTATTGGCACCAACTATTACATATTGCAGCGATTTAAAGGATGACAGAATTTCTTTTACATCAAGGAAGTAAAAAAAGCTCTATTTTTGCTGAGGCTGGAGTTTCCTTCCACGGGCTTAAGAGTGAATTTCAGAATCATAGGTTTTCTAATTCTCTGTATGTTGAAACACAGAAAGGAAAAAGAAAATAGCAGGATCTTTTAAGTATGTAATACATTGGGAAAGGAATGTTACTTTAGCAGATCTGTGGGGACCTACTATCTCCCCTGCCACGAGACTGAAGCCTGTTCATACTACTGCAAACCTACTACTATAACAGACAAACCTACCCCTGAGTTTCCCTGGGCCTGCTGGCTGATTTACTGCTGAATATCAAGTATGTCTCATACAATTTCAACCTGTTGATTCTAAGCTATCAAATCACAGTTCTTCTAATATCTTGTGGAAAGGGGAGATTAAGGCCTTTATCTCCACACCAAAGTACAATGTGAGGCAGCACTCCCTTGACTACTTTACAAAGCTTACTGAAAATCCAGTGTCTTGGTGAAGGGCAGATGGGTGGAGAAGAGGAAAGAGGAGCTAGAGATCTCCTAGAGACAGAGATTTTAATAGTCTGAATAATAATGAATAAAGCCTAAGGGTTTGTTCAATATTTCATCAAAATATTGAGCCTGTGAATGCTTGGTGATTATACTGCTGTGTCTTATAATTCTATTTGGAGGATTTGGTTAACTTTAGAGGTGAAGAAAAAAAAAAATTCCTGTATCTGAGTTTCCCCCAGGCATAAAAAAGCCCAAACACCAACCCGTGGATCTGAGTCTTCTGGAACTTTGGGAAAATCTAAACTCCAAGTGCTGCAGTTCTGGACAGTCCACACCTAAACCCAGCATTAGATTGGATTCTCAGAGGTCTTGGTCATCATGAGATCACATTGATAGTGACAGCTTTTTTTGAGCTTCAGGAAAAAAAGATACATTGTGAAGAAAGCAGGCTTCTACCCAAAGGCATCTCAAGATTCCATTGAATTATGGGCTTTTGTTTATGAAACAGAAGAATGTCTTTTTAAATGGCAAAAATTTTTGCTCCTGAAGTATGCAACAAAACTGTCACATATGTTATACAACAAAAATTTCTTGCTGAAGTGTTTGGAAATTATTGGGTTGTCTAATTTCGTGAAAAATTATGGTGATAAATTTACCAAGTTATAACTTTTGTGAGACAGAAAATTGGCCTTTTTAATGAAAATTTTAATAAATGTTAGCAATAAGTGTACTGTGTACTATGATTATATCATTAGACGAAGGCTGAGGAGACGTAGCTGTTACAAGATTGAACAATCCAACTAGAAATATGAAAAAAGATAAAGTTTGCCATCGGATCTGAAGTTAATCATGATCACTTCTTTTGCCAGTGCATTATTTAAAACACACCTGATGGTGCTAAGTCTTGATTATATGCTAATAAATCCTTTAGATTTTGGCTTTTAGGGGGCTAAAACAACAGCAGAGCTTCTGTTACCCAGTTGTCAACTTGGGATTTACGAAGAACTCTCCTCCTCTGACATTCTCCATCACTGGTGTTTAAGAAAATTGTACTTTTGAACAGTCCTGGTCAATATTCAAGCTGTGAGGCTTCCTGTTGTTTGTGGCTCCTTGCATGTCTCTTTTAGTGTTTCCAGGGACTTTTCTTAATTAACCCAGTCCTGAGCCTCAATCAGCAGTGAGCACCAGCATGTGTTTTCTTTGTATGATTCATGCCTGATTGGTCTTGCAGATGACATTAAAACTGGAAATACAGACACCCATAAGGTTGAAACCAACTGCAAAGCAGACAGGTGCTGTTAAAGCAGTGGGAGCCTGGGTCAATAAAGAGAGATGGGTACCAGTGGCTGCAACATCCTTCTAGGAGGGAATGAAAGAAAACAGCTCACAACAGATGAGAGACTAAAGGAAATTATTTAAAGGTAATAAATTCCTATCTGATCACCTTCTTACTGTGCTAAGTTTTTGAGTTGTTTCTCCCAGAGGTGATGGAGTCCTGTCACTGTAATGATGAAGGTAAAGGGAGAGAGGAGAGGTTCTTCTGTTTGAAACTATTAATTGCGCTTTTCCCTTGCAGCCAGCAAGACAGGGCTTAGAGTACATATCAGGACTTCTATGTGTTTTCTGGGTCAAGTAATAGTTTTCAATCTCATTCATGCTATAGAAAAAGTTACATTTCCTCTCCTTGTACTAGTGAAATGGTATTATGTTAAGGAGCTGAATGACTGTGAGCATAACAGCATGAAACAGCAGCATCTGCTGCCTGTTGCTGGGTCTAATAACCACGCTCTTTTTTTCTTTTACACAAAGTTTATACCTTAAGAAGGAGCAGTGGGATCAGCAGGTGACTGCTGTAAATGCTCTGCAATAAGGCGTATGGCGTGCCTCAAAGCCTTTAAATGTCAAAAGTTCCACTGTTTTATTTATAAAACAGTTTTAATAAGTGTTTAGAAGTCTGTGGAAGCTCAGCCCCAGAAGCAAAGTCATGTCTCCTAGTTTTGATATCCACATAGCAGCCACATTCCAAAAGCCTCAAAGAATTAAGTGGCATTCATGTCTGCATCAGTGTGATTCAGCCAAGTCATCATAACATTTTGTGGTTCAAACTGCGTAGTTGGCACTGTGAGTCATCTATAATGTATTTTGAAAAGGAAATGCAAGTGGAGAAATAAAACAAGTTAATATCCACGGAAGGTGGATACTGGCAGTCAACAATTTAGGTAAGGAAGAAAAACTAAGCCAAACACTTGGACCTAGTTAAGATTGAGCAGAGGAACACATTTTCTCCCCTTCCTTTAGACTGTACATGCTATTCCATATTTTAGACTGTTTTCACACTAGTCTTAATACCTATCTTGCTTCACCAGTGGTTGGAGTCTGCAGGTAGGTGAAGATTCTTGGATACTGTCAGCCAAACTTCCCAGTGAGTATGAAAATAAATGCATTAAAACTTACACTTTTTTATTTACTGGGAGAAAGTTAGCTGTAAATAAACATCTGTTGGTCAGAATTTTTCCCTCAGGAAAATTCAGAGTGAAACCTTTCACAAAAAATAGATTTCCACACTGTTTTTTTCCCCAAGGGTAAGGAATGCATCATGCTTTAAAGGGAAGCAAATGGCCTGGTTGTGGATTTTTTAGAAGAAAATATTTTAGTAGTTGGAGTATTTTAAAGCTTATTTTACATAACTGCATTGACAGGACTAAAAGGAAGTGTCTCAAAATATCTCAATATTATTAATTTACCCAAAATTATTGTAGAATCTTGTCTTATGAAGTATCTTAATGTTTTGAATAATTTTAAAGTTAAAAAAAAAAAACACTTGATTTTTTTTCTGGTTGTTGGAAAATTTAAACCATCTGTACTTTGAGTTGTTTGTATGGAGTGATCTTGTCAAGGCATAGTGCTGCATTTCAAGTGAATTATTATGGCTGTCAAGTACTGTGATATTTGACTTCTGTCTGTGTTAATTAATCTATGTTTAAATTAAAAAAAATAGAAAAAAATTAATTTCCAGAAATCTGCTCTACTCCAAGACTAAGTTTAATGGTAACAAGATGAGGACTTGGGCATATTGCACATCTCATACAAAACAGCAGTTAGAAGCTCTGTGTAGCAAAGTGCACACAGTCATTCTTTGAAAACCTCCTGTAACGACATTTCAGATGCAACACACATTTATCTGCACTAGGAGAGCCACGTGTTTTCATAGGATCAGTTATTATGTTAAATTTGATGAAGTCTTGGTTCTTGATAACTCAGAAGGCTGCACAGTCTATCTCTTTGTCTTCAGTGATTCCTCACAGGCAATGCCCATCAGAGCCCATTGCTCCTGCTCAGCTCCTGGCACACCAGCACCCAACTCAAGGTCTCCACAGTGGAGATGTGGATCAGTGGGGGATTCCAGGGTTCCAAAAGCAGCCTGGCACCTACCAGCCACTATAATTTTACAACTGCTTAGAGTTCTTAGTCAAAAGGCAAAGTGAAAAAGGCTTAAAGTTCCTTACTTATACACATTTTGAATTTTGGCTCCCTCACCTGCTTCCATTTTTTGTGCTAGTATTGACTATATATTTCCCCCTATGGAGTTCCTCATCTCACTTAAAACACGCTTTTCTGCATACATCACAAATATTTAAACAAATTGCCATTCAAATTCTTTAATAACCAATCCATCACCAGTGCTTAGTGTTACTTTGATAGGTAAAATTCAAATAAATGAAGATATGAAAGCTTACAGGTAAAATTTATCTTTTGTAGATTTTCTTTCAGTTCCAGCTGCAGCTACAAAGCTGCATTTGTTCTTCTGTGAGGTATCCCATCAAACCATAAATCTTCAACACTCCCAGGTCTATTACAGAGAAACAGAAGCAGTTTGTTAACATGAGTAAGAGGCTTCCATTAACTTCAGTCCCATGACTCAGAGATGCCATCTTCAAGGAGAAATCTCTGACAACTTTTTCTGAGCTGTAACAAGGCATAGAGGAAAGTTGAATACAGAATTAAAAGGTTTCCAGATATTAGTGAGGTGAACATGCTTGAGTGCTTTTTCAAAACAGCAGGACAGGTGAACACAAAAATTTACCTTTTCAGTGTGTTCCCTATGGATGTCAGATTTTTCTTTTCCGCCTTTTCCTTGTGTGTAATGAGGTGAGATGGATTATATAAGAACTTTCTGGTGTTAACTCCTCACTACCTCTTTGTCTCCAGCATCCAACAAACTCAGAAGAAACAGAACACCAAGGGGAGATTAAATAGTGATCAGTCTGAGAAAATTTGCCTAAAATACAAAGGGATGATGAAACATGGAAATGTCACCACAGATTCAGTGTTTGGTGCTTAGGCAACAGGGTACAAGGTGAGGGAGCAGCAGGGATTGTTTCTCCTGTAGGTTCCCATTCCCCAATGAGTTCCAGAGAAATGGGCTGCTCTGTGGGAAATCTTGCTGAATTAGTAGGACTACAGTCACATGCAAAAGTCTGATTTCATAGACCTCATTGTAAGAGGGAGATCTTGGAGACACAATTTTCTTACAGCCACCCTAGATGCAAAGGGTTTAATTCCAAGAGCCTCAATTCCCAGGCAGAAATAACCCAACTGAAGGGATTCCAGAGAAAACAGTAACCATGTATTTATGTTTACAGTATGCAATGGCAAAAATAAAGATAAGTAAAATCTGGGAAGAGATTGTCAGAAATATGCATTGCCACATGCCATGCATATCTAAGAGAAGCCATGCAAAATAAATCTCTCTCCTAACAGAATAGCAAAAGACTTCAAAACAGAACTACCAACACACAGATTAGGTACAAAAAGAAGTGAAAAATAATAAAAAAGGTTCAAAATGGAACAGAAGTTTAAAATTAAAAAAAGGGAGAATGTGACAAACAGCAAGGCACCCCTGGAAATAGGTGCTAACAGTCAAATTTAGGTCTCTGAATCTATAGTGGATAAGAATTATCTTACAAGTCCAGTACCACAAACTAGATGAAAAATAAGGTTACATCTTTGTAATTTCTCTGGATCCCTCAGAATCCTTCTGGGTTTGGGAAATAAAATTGGTCTGTGATAGGTAAGAAAAGAAAGTCACAGACAATCTTCCTCATAGGCACAACAAAGAACCACCAGACAGGAGGACCTGCTACACTTCATGTTCTCTATTAAGTATCAGGAGCTGTCAGTAGGTTTTGAGTTTTTTGTGTTGTGTGGCTTTTTGTTGTTTTCATTTTTTTAAAAGGTGAATTTTTACAATAACAAAACCCCACACACTTTAATGGCCAGAGGAGAGTAAGTAAATAAAGTTTAAATAAGGTTAGATAGAGGAATTGGGCTTGATAGATTCCAGAAAAATGAAACTGATGCAGTCTTCCTGTGAAAAAGAAAAACTGGTTAGTGGCTTTATAGACTTGAGCAAATTAGAATTGTACTGAGCTATGCCTCTCTTGATCCAGCATTTCCCTTTCTTGCCCCTTGCGCACCAATGGCACAATATTTAAAACAGTAGTAAACTGAGGCGCTTTTGAGTAGGCTGTTGTCATTCCTGCAAAATACAATAATAAATCTGAATTCTCTTTAAACAAATCATAACAGAGCCAGTAACACAAAGTACAAAACATCTGCAAATGTCTTTCTGTGCCTAGAAGTGTCCAGGTTAGACTAAGGAGCAACGTGATGGCATTCATTTAGATATGCGTCAAATTAGTCAACACACATCAAAAACCAAACTTGCCCAGAATCTGACTGAAGGCAGTTCTGAGGTTGGGTGCTATCCCATTGTTGTGTTTCATTCTGGCTCACATAAACATCAAGTACTTTAAGTAATTGCTTTACCATACACTTAATCCCCGTATAAAATAATGAAGGTAACTGTGGAACTAGAAACAACTACTTTAACCAGCCACAGGCAGCTGAGAGCTTGAATTGTGGTAAACCTCCAAGTGGAACTGGTTGGTGCCAACAAAACTCTTTATAGTTGGAAAGGTTTCTGAGGTTAATTTCATGGTTTCAGAAACAATATGCCTAAAAGCATTGTGATGGTTGAAACAGAAGCTAATGCAGTGCACTGTGGAAAGAAGATATAATGGCATTTATCTGATCAACAGGTGCATATATAGAACAGCTTAGCTAAAAGACATAAAGAATGCTAAACACCAGATAAAGCTTTTTGTCAGAGTATCAAATTGAAATCTCATCTTGCTTGGGTACTGCTTTTTCCAAGAGAAAAAAAAAATCAACAAACCAAACAAAACAACAACAACAACAAAAAAATCAACCAAAACCAAACCAACCAACCAACCAAAAAAACAACAACAAAAAAAACCAAACCAAAACAAAAAAAAAAACCAACCAAACAAAACCACCACAAAACCCACCAAACCAAACCAAGGCAAAAAAACCCAAGCAACCCTCTAAATATTCTAATTTTTATTTTTTTTTCATCTAATTCATTCTTTTACTTAGAAGAGTCAAAAAAGTCCAGATGTCTTTCTTGGGATCATAAATATATCCCCCAAAATAAAACATATTCCAGAGCACCAAAGATGCTTTCCTGTGACATGTAATAAATAATCTGAAGGTTTGGGATACCAAGTACTGGGTTGGAGATGAGAACTCCAAGATCTTCATCTTCCCATTGTTTGGTTTTCATTTCCATTTTACTTTTCCATTTTTCTCAGTTGCAAGGTGGGAAACCACAGTCCCGGGCCAAGGGTTGATGCGGTTAGAAATGTTCACTGTGTTCAGTCTAACTACAAAGATAAAGCCTGACTTTGTACCACATGCTGAAGATGCCAGGCATCAGTTTTACATTCAGCAGAAACATATACATATCTGCAACCACTAACTAGGTCTACCCAGGGCCATCCACCCAGACAACAGCAGGACATGTAGCTCACATTGACACTCCTCCTACCAGGCTGTGCATGCAAAATACTGTGTGTTTTTATAACACTGATATAAAACAATACATTACTAATTATGTATCATAATATCTATGTTCAATAGATCAATAGAAAAAATATCAAATACTTTATAACAGTTAAAATTATATATGCCATATTACACTGACAGCATATGTGTAACTTTTATTACTGTAACTGCATGGGTTTGGGGTTTTTTTTCAGACCATGATAGGATTTCAGGAGTTTGTAATTAAAAAAAAAACTAGGGAAATATAATCTGTCAATGCACTAGGCAGCCCTTACAAGATTTTTCTTTTGAAGAGGAAATGTTCAAAATCCGTAATGAAAATTAATTAACAAACATTTGGATGGACAGAGGAACATTTCACAGATTGATTTCATTACACAGCTAATGCCTCATACCTCGAAAGCAGAGATAAACAGTAAATAACTGAAAAATTTGGGTGGGTTAGTGACAGTGGTAGGATTTGGAGGTTTGTTGTTGTTTTTTTTTTATTTTGTTTGTTTCTTTGTTTTTCCAGAGGAGATGCATTATTAAATTAGAATCCTCAGGAACATATGAGAAGTGTTTCAATACACCATGTAGATTTACAAACCATTTCATTGCATTTCAAATCTAATCTTCCCATCTGTTTTGTTCTAACTGTTAGCTGTGAGATAAAGCACTGGAATAGTGATTACAGACAGTATATTCCAAAAGCAGGTTATACTGCTTGTAGGTATCATAAAACCACATACCATGCTTGCTGCTTTCCTTCTGGTGAGCACATCTTTGGTGATAAAGTATCCAGATGTCACTACTGTCAGTTCGTTTGTTATTCCCTCCATTCCCACACTCTGGCCCCATCCGAATGGTTCTTTTTTTAACACTGTCAGAGGATTTCTAGTATTTCCAAGGTACACACGCCACGTAGGTTCCCTGTATCTGTTGCTATAGAACAGTTGTTCCCAGAGATGTTCAATGAGCAGGACTAGCAGATATACAAACATGGGAATCTTCATTGTGTACAGCACTGGCCTTTTACCCTGAGCCAGATCATTTCACTCACTAATGCCAATTCAGCTTAATTCACCAACACTTCCCCCTTCCGTGGTGGGCTGGATGGGGAAGCAAGTTAAGGCACTGCAGCACAAGAGCCATCGTGTTTCACTGAGGGAAAAGTCAACTTTCAGCCTTGCAAGGGCTTCCAAGAGTAATGGGAAAAAGTTGAAACAAAATCATGTTCAGGAACAAGCTGTGTGGAAAACTCAGTGAAAACGTGTGTGATTGAGTAGAATTTGGTGTGACCATCCATAAGCAGGGTCAGCCACAGAACTACAGCAAACAACAAGAATATGTGCAGCTCGCAGAATTAACAAATGGTGACATTCAATCTCTCTTCACATTTCTTTCAGTTGGCAAAAAAGTCAGGTTTCTAGTGCCTATATTTACCAGAAAAGCTTTCTAAACACAGAACACACCCAAACAAAAGAAGGCTGTTGCCTTATTTACCTCACCACTGTGGAATTCTGAAGCCTACCAAGATTATGTATAGACAAATATTCATTTTTCTATTATTCAGCATTTTTGCAATCCAAACATTTTCTGGTAGTATCTCAACTTCCAAAATTGTAAGTGCCGTACTCAGAGCGACACTTCTTGACAAACACAACCATGTAATTATGTATTGGCAGTTATTCCAAAGTATTTTAAGTACCAGAAAATGTGGGAACAACATAAAATTAATAGCATAATACAAAAGAATAACAGTATGAATTACAAAGTACATTTTAATGTTAGTTACATGAAAATGGTCCAGTTTAAAGTTTAGCTGAAGCTGCTACAATTCCTTCATTTTAACTGATCTGGAGTGCCATTGAGAATATGCCCTGCTACAGACAATAAGTCAAGGTGAGACAAATTACATAAAGTCTTAGATGTTATTCCTGTCTGTGATTTTCCTTTTCTGCTTTTCATGTCCTGCCCTTTTCAATTCAAGAGGTTTGTTCTGGCCAAGAAAAGGTTGTCTTTTCCCACAGCCTGCACTACTTGGGTGAAGACTACAATATCCTTGCCAAGTGACCTGAACTCTAGGGATTTTCTCCAAGTGCACCAAAGTTTTCCAAGAGGACATCACCTCACCCTGGAGCTGTTTCCAGAGTCCTGGAGCAGCATGAGATAAAGGAATCTCAGACAACTTCTTCAGCTTCTAAATACAGTTTGAAACAAGCTGATTTCATTCCAGAAGCCAAACTATCTGAATTTAGATATTCCCAATAATTATACAATCAGTAACTTGTTTTAAACTTAAGCTTGTTAGAAAACTGAAAACTTAAAATATCAGTAGCTGTATTTGGAGTTGGGGAATGAAAAAATGCTTTAGAAAAAGAGAAAATGATCCTAACAGTTGCTTCAAGAAGCTTTGGGTTTGCACCATGCCTGGAAACATGACACAGAACTGTAAATTTTAATGATGGATGAAGCTCAAAACCTTGCAAGATGCTTTTTCAGACTTTTGATTATGTGAAACTCCTTCTCTCAGACTCGCCTGCTCCCTTTCTTAATGCACAACATACAGCTCTGCTGGACAGGAATTGATATCCTCCCTTTGTCTTCACTGCTTCCTCAACCCTTCTTCACATACACTGTAGTCCAAAACCAAAACCCAAACCCAACTCCTGCCAGGCCTTGCAGGCATAATCTTTTGAGTATTCTGAAAATCCAAACACCTGTAAAAGATGGATGAGGGGCATTTAAATCATGAGGTAAGGAGGTGAAAGAAATCTTCAGCTAATTCACCTCATCGGCATGTCTGATATCAACCACAAAACACCTTAAGTGATGCTCAAAAAAAAAAAGCCAGAGATACTTGACATTGTGGACTTTTAAAAAAGTATATCCTGGAACTTTTAGTTAAATATTCAGCCTCAGTGTTGACTTAGTTCATGTCCTTTGTCTCCATTACTAAGAGGACTTTGCCTTCTTTCATTTCATCACTTGAAAATAGGCACTACAAGCTGAAGAAAGACATCAGATAGCAGAAGATTGAAAGAAAAAGGCAAGAATTGACTATTTTATTATCTCTTTCTCTAGTTGCTGTGATAATGTTTAACAAGTAACCTTTTACAAGCAGAGAAATTAAAATTAAGAGATTGTGGCAGGAGTTCAGCTGTGGAAGAAAGGGAGAGCAACGTCAGTCAAAGCAGCAGCTTCTGAGTGTTTCAAACTGCTCAGAGATACCCAAAAGGAGTGGAGGAGCTTCCTCTGACACCAAGGAGAAACTTATAATCGGTCCTTTCCTCCCACCAACTTGAAAGGAGCTGATGAATGGAGGTGAAACTCAGCAGCACTCAGGATTTATTTTCCAGCATCACAATATATCATATAGCCAAAGGAAAAGACAGGCAGGCCCTTGTGCCTATTACAGTGCCAAATGTCACAGACAAGCTGAGTAAACAGGGGCAGGCTAAGTATTTCTGGAGATAAAGACTTCTCTCCCTCGACTTGTAAATAGTGCAAGAGAGAAATTTAATTTTTTAAAAAGTATTAAAAAAACCTATGGATACTTTATTTGCTTTTTGAGGTTCCACAGGACATTTGTACAAGATAAAGACACAAGAAAGAAAGCTAAATTTAAGTAGACACTTATTTTAATTAGAAAACATAGTGGGATAAATAACACATGTCACAAACACCTGAACATCATAAAATGGCAAATATAAAATATATACTAAAAATACCTTCCTTAACTGTTGACTTTTTAATTTTACCTGATTTTCCAACATGAACAGCTCTGAGTTATGAAGGAAGTTATACACTATTAAAGTGTCCTTTGTTACGCTTTTTACTGTTTCATCAAACACAAAGCAAACAAATCTTTACACTTCAGGTGAGATCTGTGTTTTCACTTTCCACAGCCAAGCACAATGTCATGGGCACATGTTTTTCCAGAACCCAAAGGAGAATCCAGTAACATCTATAACTCTGCATGGAAGATACAAAGTGCAAATCAAAACACAGAAGGGCACAGATGGAGATGCTTCTCTGTACATATACGGTACTAAGGAATTTCAAACCTTTTTTGGTCTGCTCAGTGCCCTTAAAAAAAAAGCAGCTCTAGATCCAGATTTCAAGTTACAGACAAGCATTCAAGGATGCTCAGACTGTGATTAAGTTTAATTCTTTTGCAGGGAAGGTAAGATGGGAAAAAGTTCCTTGAAAGAGATGAAATCATAATACATTGAATGCTGAATTAAAGATCTAAGCTGGGGAGAGCAAGAAAGGAACCTTAGAGACTAGCATCATGATGGAATGGCAGTCTGGATTACTTATGCCTAGAGAATATCTGAAATTCTGCACAATATGAGGGACATGGGGATAGAAGTCTATCAAAGGGTGGAGGGAATGAGCCCTGCTGCAATCTGAGCATGGAGGAACTGAAAAACAGTTTCCCAGGGAGGTGAGGAATCATTTTGAACACTACAAAGAACATAAGTACTCCAAACTAGTTACTGCAGGTAACCTGCTGATAAATGCAATATCCTACTACATTTTTTGAAGGATTTAATCCCTTACTAAGTGAGATGCACACAGATGCAGGTAGATGCATGAAAAGAATTCAGATCATCAAACTTCAGCTGTGTAGACTTGGTTGACTAGATCCCACCTGAAGACCAGAAAGGAACCAGCTCACACAGGTTTTTATCTGCAGAACAGAGCTTGACTGTCTACCCTAAGGGGAGATGAATCACCATGAGAGAATACTCATGGCTCTTTTGTCTGCCAGAGCAGGCTGTAGGAGTGGATGAGATGCCTGCTGAAGATGCCTCAAAGCAGAGAGGAGAACTCATGTCCCATTAATCCACGTAGTAATTGAGTGGCATCAGCAGCATTAAAAGTCAGTGTATGCAGGACCCATTTTTCCTTTTCAGGGCTAGATTCCAGCTCCCACCCCAGCCAGTGAGAATAGCTGTCAGTTTGCAGAAACACAAAATTATAGCTGGCTTAAAATAGCCCTCATCTCAGAAGCTGGTGCAGCATCATTCCCCACTCAAAAGCTGCACACACCAGTTTTGGGAAAAGAGTAAAGACTATTGGTATGAGCTTTCAGAATGCAGTTTGTTTAATACTTTTTGAGAGAAAGGACAGCAGTTGTGGAAGTTCTGGAAGTGTTTTGCAATATGAATCAATTTGGGGACAAGAATAAGGATAAGCTCCTCTTTCAACATGCCTCTCCTTCCTTTCTGCCACAATAACCATATCAGCTGAAAACAAACTAGAAATGTATGATACAGCTCCCACAGCTGGGGATTTTCAGATGTGAGATGGTGATTGGCAGCTGCAGAGCTAAAGTGCACCTACAAAATCAGAAACAATATTTGTGCAGCAGCATCCACCACTTCTGGTTACTCTGATCCAGACTGCTCACTGGGGATACCTTTAATCTATAATTCTCATGGAGGAAAAAAAAAAAAAGAAACAAAAACAGACAAGGCAATCTTCCCCCAATGAAGTGCATCAAACTATTGCTTCAATCCTTTCTTTACAACTTACTTCAAGTCTGATCTTCTTTTGGGTCTAAAATAAAAAATTTCAATATGTTTCAATATAGCTGCCTTTTACTCCTGTCTCCATTCTGTGCTCTACTGACAGGCATGGAAGATATGCCAAAATAACACAAAATTACTGTTCTTCCTCCCTACTCCCAGCAAGATAGGAAACACTAAGGCATCATGAGACTATTTTTTTAAAAGCGACCGTGGCCGATCCTGCACTGAGCTCCTTGGAAACAACAATGGAACTCATTGTTGGACCGTAGCCTAGAGCTGGGGTTTAGCTCCATTTTTTGGAGTTTGTCCTCATTTTGTCCAAAACAGCCTACACATCTCTGATGGCCTGTCAGGAGCTAAGCTGAGCTCTCAACTTCTTTTAAACAAGATACCAAGCAGCCATGAAATGGTAATGACTTTCAGTATTTGACCCAATAACCTGTAGGAGGAATGCAGGTAAAACTTTGTTGACTAATGCTGCATTATGTAAAGCCAGGATCAGATAAGTGCTGCTATTTTTTCTATGCTTGCCATGATGAATAAAAGCACACAAAGCTCTATTTCAAAATATAAATGAGGTTGGGCTGAACAAATCCTGTAACTCTTTTAAAAATTACACAGTTGGAAAAGAATTGTCAATCAATTTTATAGGGAACAATGAATGCTAAACCTCATTCAAGGCTGTTCTGTACTGGCCTTATTTTCTTAGCATAGAAAGCATTATTGTGATCCACATATCAGATGGTATCTTTATGTCCTCTTCTTTCAATGATTTCATCTTTCGTGCACAAAGCCACAAGAGAATCCTGAAAAACCTTTTCAAATTGTTGATCTCAAAGAGGGCTTGAAAGCTGGAGAAGCCTAGCTATTTTATATCCTTGACTTCATTATTTTTGCAAAGTACAGCTACATGTGTTCCATTTTAAGCAATAAGTACAGCCCTGAAAAATATAAATATGCCATTCAGTATGCAGAGCTTTTTTCCCCCTGTCTGCAACAAGATGTTCTGCCAACTAAGTCACATTTGCATGACATTGTAATATTTCCATTAGCATGGCTGATAAAAGTTTTGAAAGTCTGGACATGTTGGCAACCTTCGACATTTTTAAGAGACTTTTGCCCTACTTTTTGAGGAGAGAAGAAAGAAAATAACAAAAGAACCAAATTAAAGAATTAAAATAAAGGGTCTTGACTTCGAAAAAAGATGTTAGTTTTTGTTTCATTACTTTCTTATATTTGTTTTAGGTAGGAGAGCAATCCTATTTTTTAAAGTTCTACTGTTTTAAATGTTTTGAAGAAACTAACACTACAAGAAAAACAGGCATCCTCTTAAAGCTGGGCATAAAGCCTTGTGAGTCAATGTAGTTACCAGAAGTCCACTATCCACAAAGACATGAGTCAAACACTGAAAGCAGCCAAAGGCCAGATGGATGAGATAAAGGATACCAAAGAGATAACCCTGAGCAGCTCCTAGTTTATAAATCCTAAGAGTAGCTGGCAGATCTTGTCCAGAGAAACCCTACCTTGGATGAACAAATGAGATCCACAAAAACAAGTCTACTCCCTCAAATTGTGAGAGGCCAAAGCACCAGAAATTTATGTGATACAGGAAACAATAAATAAGGAAATAGGTATTTCTAATGGAAAGTAAGCAGGTATTCAGAGTGCTCTAAGAAATAGGGGTCAAAGAAATCACTCAGGGTCACAGGTATCAGAGTGAAACACTGTTCTATTTGTATTCTCAGAGACTCATGAAATTCAAGCCCTCCTCATCTCACCTGAGATAGGGTCACAAATCCTGGAATAGAGAAGCTATCTTTGCTTTATTTATGTAAAGAACCAAAGGTAAACTAAAACACAAAGGATGAGTAATTATGGCAAAAATAATAAATTTAGATCAAGAATATTGGACAAGAGTCCAGGCACAGAACACAGAAGCCTCTTTTCTCTTCACTAACGACTCCAGACCCTGCTACTGGGCACAAGGGGAAAGAATACACCTGCCATGGGTTTCTTGTCAGGCAACACTCCTACATACATTGATTGACCACAGATTAAGGCACTCACAACTTAACCTCTGATTAGCTCATCAACATCTTGTAATCAGCATGTGCAGCATACACAATTCTAATCTTACTCCACTCAAAGGTAAAATAATTCTGATAAGTATTTTGTACATCATTATTTGTAAGTGTGAGCTGTTTTCAAAACTGATAATATAAGTCTGACTATGTGATAGAGCTGGAGTGTTTTTTTCTTCTGGAGGGTTAAACTGGAATCATATTTGCAGCTTCTAGAAATGTTACACAGATGAGGAATTCAACCTGTCCTCGCCCATAACAGTATTTTTTTAGCATGGTAAGAAATACACATTCACAGAGTCCTTTATTTAAAGTCCAAGTGCACAATGCTACAGGACTTTCTTGCAAATTTTTTTTTGTCCGTGTGCTGCTCCATGTAACACAGCAGAATCTCATACAAGAACAGCTGAACCTACTTCAGTTTAAGAGTTTTTATGGTCTGCAAAGGTCCCTAGCCAGTGGAAGAAAGCCACTTTTGCTTCTTTTTCACTTGATCTACAAGACAGACTTTGCACTCATTTAAATTCTGTAGATGTCGCTGGGGTCATCCCAGTTGCTGCTGCCGCATTAAATCCTTTCTTAAAGAGCAGAAAAAAATGTGTTGCCTTCACTTGGTTAAAAAACAACACTGGTAGATCAAGCAGACTTTGGCAGATCTCTAGTTTGTGGTCATGCAAAAGCTCCGGTAGGAATCAGTTCAGAGGTCCACATTCATCTTCTCACTCTAGGGCAGCACAATGACCCTGTTAATTTGAGCCAGTTTAACCTTTGGGTTTACACTTCCTCATGATCTTCACACTGTTCTTATGAGCTGAAAACAAGCCTTTGAGGGACCTTTTCAAATGTCTTCACGCATCCCTACCATTAACTCAGAACAGTTCCAATCCAACTAAATACAGTCTTTAAAATCTGTAGCAGCAATGGGTGAGAAAGAGCTACACCTAATGAGCCTCAGCCCACTAGAACATATGCTTTTCAGTATTGCAGATTGATGCCATGATTTATAACGTAATTTACTGTACAACCGTTTCTCAAGTCTATGTTACTAATGACTTGGTGTGAAACCAGATCATAAGCAGAAAAAGAAAATCAAGAAAAAAACCACATTATTCATATCTGAGTGTTTTTACTTCTGCCATCTACAGTCCATTCTCCAGCATCAGCCAGACTGTTTCTTGAGACAAATCCTTTACTCCAGTAGTGAGATTCTGCCACCGAGTTTCTATGCTTGTGTCTGCAAAGGGGTCTAACAATAGTACAGACAGTGAGAACCAGAAAGGGAAATAAAAGAACCTCTGACTCAAAGGATCATCTTACTTTGTACCCTTTGGATTCCATAGGAAAGTGTGTTTATATAGTACGTGAAAGATCCGATCTAATAGCTCTTTACAGATAATAGATAAATGCATTCAGCAACTCACCTGGGACTGCCTGTGATGTGGCCCAGTGTTTCGTTGACTGCTGTTCAGAAACCTCCCATTTAAAGGTGCAAATTCTGTATCCTTTTGAAATTATTTGCCAGAAATAAATAGTTAAAAATGTATACTCGCAGCAGCACTTTTTCCACAGGTGTTA
Source organism: Corapipo altera (assembly GCF_003945725.1). Classification (NCBI taxonomy): domain Eukaryota; kingdom Metazoa; phylum Chordata; class Aves; order Passeriformes; family Pipridae; genus Corapipo; species Corapipo altera. The sequence continues at coordinate 431,496 of NW_020884873.1, read as the reverse complement.
CACTTCACCATGGGAGCAAGAACAGGCAGCATGAACCACAAAGAATGCTTCACAGTACCTCAGCCCCTTGGTGTGGAGCCCATCCTTTCCAAAGCACCAGTCTTAATTCCACAGAAGTGAGTGCTTACAACCAAAACCATCCTTTTTAATCATTTTTTGTTTTAGCACCTGCTCTAAGAATTCTCAGCTGCTTTTCCTTAGTTAAGAAAAAATAATTCCTTCTGACCTCTGTCAGAAAGAAACATATTTCAAATTGCAAGCTACTTTTCAGAAACATCCACATTGCAATCTTAAAAGTGATTGACAGACAAGTAGTTCCCAACCCCCTGTTAACTAATTTTAGGCACTTTAGTTAAGTAACTCTGGGTACCCTAGGAAATAACAAGGCACCTACTGACAGCCATTGAGATCATAGGAGTACAAGCAGCTCATTTCTCTCTCTGACTACAAAGGAGACTTAGGACAATTATTTTTTTAACCAAAGCGCATTAATTATGTACCTAAAGTTAGGTGAGCTGAATGCAGACCTACAGAGCCTAATATTTACAGAGAATCAGGGCACCTAAGGTACTTCTGTGGAGAGGTCATTTTTTTAAAAGCCTTTTAAAGCCCCTTATGCTTTTGGGTGTTTATTCCCACTGAATTAACGGGGAGTTGGTGAATGACTACTTTAAAAGGACTTTTCCCCGCAGAACATTTGAAAATATTACCTCTGTTTTTCACCTCTTTTGGGAGTTTCTGCACAGCAACAGAGCAACTGAACACCCAAGGAGAACAGACAGCAGGTTATGGGAGGAGATACAGCTGGAGAAGAGAGAAAATTGCATTACCTTATTGGTATTTCCAGCATTTCAGAGGCTCCTGAAGAATCCTGATGGCTTTGTGATTGGTGTGATTTATGAAGGTCAAGAAGCCATGAGCAGCAGCACAAGGTAGATTCCATAAATGACAGTGATCCTCTTCAGTGGGAACACAGAGGGTCACGAGGCAGTGACACCATGCAGAGTCTCTCTCTGTGATGTGTACCACTTTAACCCTTTACAAAAGCATGCTAACTGGGGGCTTATGTATTTATTTGCAAGGTAAAAATGTCCTTTTGGCAAAAAGAAGTATGTTGCAGTCTGAACAAAATTTTTGTTAAACAGAGACTCAGAGGAGAAAACACACGTGAAATCGGGCACGTTTATTTATGCAGGCAAAAAGTCTGAAGAGAGTTGATGATTTACAAGGGCAGATCTGATAACATCCCATATTGAGAAGAAAAATTAGAAAAAGATTATTAGAAAATTAATATATTATTAGAAAAAGGAAACCAATACATCACAATGAATCTAGCAGATATCTATGGCTGTAAGCTAGGGGAAGAAGTACAATTTCTTTCTCTTTGCTGAGACGGGCTATTTAAACCAAATATTGCCAAAATACATTACTTGGGTTTTAATATGTGTTTTCACAATGATAAGAATCATAATACAAAAACCTGAGAAGTGTAGGCAGACTAAATAAGAAAGGAACATCCAGCTCCACACTTCCCTCAGCTTCCATCATGAAAAGAAGAAAACGTCTGCTGTACCAACACCAGTTCCTTTCTTATTACAGACTTTGAAAAAAACCCACACTATTACCCCATTGGTTTGAATTTCAAGTACATCTCCATGTAATCTGACCCTTAGCTCCAAAATACCCACTTTTTCTAATGCCAGACTCTTCAGACACAACTGACAGCATTTTGCTTTAGTACAGTCCTCTTGCACATAACATTACCTGATGCAAACCACAGGCCTTTTCCATGCTATGTCATCTGCTTGGTGGATTTTTATGCAGCTAGTGGAATGGCAAAGTTAAAGTACACCTTCTTTCCAATAGCAAAACAACATAGTTCTGCTTTAAGAAGTGTCTCTCACCTCCGTGGAGTAGATGGACAACAATAGCAGCAATGGGGATGGACAACATAATCCAAATACACTAAAGTGAGCAGTTTTCTTCTCAATCCACTAGTTTACCCATCTTACTATCAGGGACAATTATCTCACCATTGGTATTCCTGTCATTGCTTCTTTTTGGTATTTCCTACCACATTGTTCCCTCTGTCACTGCACTAATAACTCCTAAATCAACTCTTCAATATGGCTTTGTCATCTTAGTTGCAGGTCAGGGGTTTGATCATTCAAAATTCCCAACAAGAAATGTCAAACATTGTGGAGAAGGAGAGGGAGTGAGAAAGAGTAAAGGATGTGATCACTGGTAACACTGTAAGCGTGCATTTTCAACTCAGATCAGCACTACTACTCACTTTTAAATAAAAAGCTGTGCCCACACAACAAGGTGTTGATCTGCTGATCATGCCTCAGCCAAACATCTCTCCTGCATGTCACACCAATGTGGGATTCTACTGCTTAATGTGTGCCAGGATACACTGCAAAGCAATATGCAAGGTAATGTGAAAGGTTGACTCGACAACCTTGGATAGCTGCCGCCGGTATTTAGTGGTGAAAGGGACAGATTGTGACTGTCTATGGAGAAAAACCAACTTCGTATAAAACAATTTGTCACAAAGTGTAATATATTCCATTTAACTTTTCTAGGACACTGCAAAATATCTTGCACTGGGTACAGTCCTAAATGGAGTGAGAGGTGGAATGGCTATTTCCTTCCGATTTAAATTTTACTTAATTATGTTTGTTATCCTGGCTGAGACAAATTCCTGCAATTCAGCCACAGAAAGTGCTACAGTAGGCTTCCTGATCCTACAGCTGCAGGTGAATGTGGTTTATAGAAGTTGAGGTAATGGAAACTGGTGTCAGTAGTTAGCTCTAGAGAAGACAGCACTTTAGTGCCAGTCTGTTCCCTGTATTAAATAAAGACTGAATTTTAAGAAAGTTGTGGTCCATTGTCTTAATTATAACATATGTGATAGCTGGGCCTAGCGAATAAAAACACTGTAAAGAATCTCTGGCTTAGAGCAGGTTATGCTTTTAAAGTAAGAATTAATAGCAACATCCAATAATCTCTGCAAGTCTCAGACTCTCTGGTCCTAATATTTACCCTCCATGGAACACATATAACAGGTATTATCCTCACAAAAAAAATTACTATGATGATAAAAAACATTTCTTCTATCTAATTCCTCTTTCCAGGAAAAAAAAAAATTCCTTCAAAAAAAGATTAAAAACCTGATGGATAAATGAGCTTCATGTAAGATCAGCCACATTTTATTTTATTACAGAAGACATGAAACACGTGCTCTTATCGGACACAGGTTTCTGTGACCTTCTGGCTTCTCTTGGTAAATTTTCTTCTCTACTAAAAATTAGAGGTCTTTTAGCTCTTTGTCGAGGTTTGCGGTGGCCTCTAGTGGTGTATGTGTGAAAGGGACGTTTCCTTCTCCTGGATGTCGGGATAATTAAGGATGTCCTTGAACCAAAAAAATTGTATGTTCTGAGTTGTGGCTCCCACTCTCTCACACAGGAAAGATGGGGGAAAGCTAATCACCAGACTTCTTACGTAGCTTACACTTTGGGATGAGAAATACGCAATCTTTGAATGTGAAGAAATAAAGTGATTTGCTCTCTATTTCTTTGCAATGAGCTCATTAAGTCCGTACTTAATATTTCTAAAACTTTTATCCTGCTCAAATTAGCTTCTCTTTCCTGAAGTTTCCCTCAAAGTCTTCAGAGTCTATAGCCTTTAACATGTCCAGTGGTAAAGAAATTTTAGAATGGTCTTTCCTAATAGAGGCACAGGTGAACTTGCAAAACTCTTGGACCACAGTCTGGCCATGCCACAATAACAAGCGATTATAAAGGTGGGTTTAGGGTCTGATTTCCTCACAGAAGAAATTTTTTTGAACTTCATTCCTTAAGCTACCTTCTAAATACTCCTCAAGTTCATTTTAAAAGCATGACACTACTCTCTGGTGAGAGAAGTATACGCATTTTTCCTCACATGTAAGGAAAAATTTCTGTACACACTGTCAGGCCCTAATGGTCTCTTTGCCAGATGTCATTTAACATTTCTCTCTTACTTACCTTGAAATCATTCTCATAAAAAAGACTTAATCATCCAAAATCCAGTCTCTGCTATACCAGGGCAAAAATCTTTTGATGGTTTCCCTGTTTCTTCTTCTTCCTCCTCATTTCAGATCCAGACTGCAGTAGTGTAAGAGGCTGTAAAATCAATGCATCACTGGCATGAATGGGTAGCAGTGTTCACTGTAGCCACCACATTATCTCTGCTCAATGGCTCTGAGACAGTCTATTCCCACAACACTTGCTAGCTTTTTTTAAGAAAGCTTTTTTTACAGAATGCTTGTCAGAGATGTTTGAACCAGGTGTGATGAGGAAGGGCCCAAAGAAAGGTGACTCTATTCAAAACACGAAGAGCTTTTTCTTTTAACCTCTCATTTCTCCAAGACCTCGTACAGATCTCACTCTGTTTAGCTCCTAATTTCATCTGAAATACAAAACACTGAATAGCCAATTAAAATAATGACATTCTCTCTTTCAGCTTCTCAGGTAGATTCCCAAAAGGGGCCAGAAGCCTCTTGGGAGGAGCCCACAGAACAGCTTTGAAGTGAGTGCTTATGTGGGCTGGGAAACTGAGTCACAAATAGAAGAGCACGTAGACAGGACATGACAAGATCAAAAACTCCAGTTTTCCCAAGTCCTAGGATCCCATCTTAATCTCTGCACACATTCCTTTTCTTGCAAAGTTACTTTGTAATGAATCATTAAATCCCACCACAGATCTCATCTTTCTCTGGCTGGATGATATCACATGTTGCTTTCATTATTGATTTGTGCTACCCTTTGGCTCTCCTGTTCCACTCGAGTTCTCTTGGCTTGGGCCACAATCTTCTCAAAAGCACAGTGCAAGCATTATTTCTGTTTCATGTAAAGCTCACCCAAATTTGTGGCAGGGAAAAGGCTGCAAAGGAACTGTATCCTGTGACTCCCAAACAAAACCAGCTGCCTATTATTTCCATGTCTGCAACTTCAGACCAAATCATATGAACTGGAAAGCTAATCTTTGACCACCCTTTGACAAAGAGTCCTTTATAATTATTTTTATTTACATTTTGTGCTATTAGCATGGGAATTTGATCACAAACGTGACCTTGTGGCTGTCTCCTCTTGCTTGGCCAATTTTGCTGCTAAGCTAGTTACGGTAGTGGTGTAGAAAATTTGCCTTAATGTGTCTTTACACTGTAGATGTCAAGTCTACTAATAAGAGACCAACAATCAGCAATATCAACTTCCACAGGGCATCAAGGTCCAGGTACTTGCAGCAATCAACAGCAATTGCAAAACCCTCCTGCAGTCTTTACCCTGCTTCCTGACAGGCTGTAACATCTTCTCACCAAACTCCATGCTATGACAGGACATCTGTGTTTGGTAACCATAATAACTAATCTAGAGTTAATTTGGGAATACCTATGGAGGCCAGCATAGGTATAACATTAGACTAAAGAACAATGTTGGCACTATGGGCTCTCCAAGAGAAACTGGTAGTCACTGATGCTACAAGTTTATCTGAAAGATAAAGACTGACAGTCTTTCAAAACTCAGTTATCTCACCCTGAAACAGAGAGTCAGAAATTGTCCTGTGAAACACCAGAGCCAGTACTCTGCAGGGTTTAAAGTGGGTGCTCACATTTGTCTCCTTGGTTATTAAAACCTAGGGTTTTCTCTTAAGCCTGTGTGTTAACTAGCTCTCACCTTTCAGCTACCAGAGGAAGGAGTGCCTTCACTTATTTCACCTCAAGTGTTTTAGAAGTTCCTCCTCCAAGCTTCTTGCTAGTTACTAAGTGATTATACCCAAAAGTCAAGACACCGTTAATTATATTTCCCAAAGTCAGGCTCTAGTGAGTGTCATAGTCTACCTAGAGGTTTCAACCAAAATTAAAATTCTACTGCATTAGGAGATGCACAGCATTTCTTAAGGCCTTGAGTACCAAAACCAAACTACCACTCTTATCTTTCACCATCTGTACTATTAAGTGTCTACATGTCTATGGCACATCGAAATTAGCTGGTCTGAATGTGACTTTATTTTTTGAGCTTTTTCTGCTCTCACCACTACTAAAGCCAGATTTCAAAGACCCATGCAGTCAACGCTCAAAATGGCTTATGCAACCCATTGAGTAATAAGTAACTGTTTTCCTAAATAAAGCATTAGATTTGATACGAGCTCTAGACAGGACTAATACATGGCATGAGGTATCTTCTTCCTCTGGAGAAACTGATGATAATGCTTCATTGGAATACTGTGTAGCAAAGCATTTGCCACTTATATTATGGGCAATCTGAAGATCCAAAAATAGAAAGTGGCAGTAGCAGGATGACTCCTCTGTGCCAGGTCTGAATTGATATGGTCTATTCACAGCCAGCATCTTGAGGCTCAGAAAAAATCCTGCAATATATTTTCTTCTAAAAAGACGAGTCAGGAAGGAAGCTGCATGGTGGTATGAACTCATTGTAAAGCAAACACATGCACAAATCCTAGAACTCTTCACAGGGTAATAGATTCAAATCTACTTCCACCCAATTATTTCTTCATTTTCAAAGGGCACAGAGGAATGAAAGTATTCAAGCTTTATCTTAACCCTGACAGATCTGCATAATAGAAACTGGTTTATAACTTTGGCTTTCTGGCTGCATATCTCATGGGCTGCGACTATCTCACATCCTGACCTAGCTCTAAGTCTCTCCTCCAGCAGATATTCAGAATTGCATATTACTGAAAGTGAAAAACTACTCGTTAACCAGCATGCTAGGCATGCAACAAGTTCACTTTCTCCTTTGACAACCTAGAAGTGCAGAAGACGCATAAGATAAGTTTACTCTATTAATAAACTTAATTTCTAAGCCTTAATTCACTTTTGACACAGCAGATTAAATGTTAGCAAGTACCAAGCCATTCTGGTGTTATGCTTTGCTGCACCTCACAGCAGAGGCACCTATTTTAACTTACACAGCAATCAGACTTTGATGATTATGGGAGGAAGCTTCTTAGTATATGAATTACAGGCTGATGATCCAGACTGGCTCTCTCCACCAGCAGTCAAGCCCTCTACCTCAACATGAAAAGAAATCAAGTCCAACTTGTACTACACTGGGGAGCCACAGCTCTCCTTAGAGTTGGCAACCTAAGGGTTGGCAGATGAAGAAGCAAGATACGGGAAAAGCACCTGGGACTGTCATGACTCAAGAGGGATTTGAATATATTTTTCAGCTGGGTATAACTACAGTACCATGGCCTCAGCACAACTCCACATCAGTAAGACCTAGGACAGCCAGCACAGGAATATTTACTGTAGAAACACCGTGATATCAAATCACAGTTTATACTGTGGTTGAAAGAAAGGGAGTCAAAGTATATTTCATGGAGATTTGTAACATAAGGACAGAGAGGAAAATAATAATTAAAAAAATTTAACTACCTTAGCTGAAATACTTTCAGAGAGCAAACAGTTTCTTGCTATGGTTATTACCACTAGAACTCCATACTTGGGACTCCAACTGGTCATGACTAAAAAGACTCATTTCACCTGAAAACTAAGATATCTATGGATTATACACTACCCTAACAAAATTATAAATAAGATGGACAAAGAAAGTCTCTTTTACAGCTATTATACCTAAGTGAAGTAAGCTGAAAAAATGATGAGGCTGTGGTTGAAACTTTGAGACACCTGAAGGCTTCCACTGACTTAAGGCCAAGTATTTTCTCATTTCCAGTTTCTTCTTTTATTATTTTTTTCTCCTTCCCTTTGAGCACACAAAACTAATAAATGTGTTTTTATCACAGAGAAATAAGGTAGCACTGTTGGAATCTGCAAGAGCAAGTAGGCACAGAAATTCCTTTTTTTTTTTTAAATGAAAGTTTTAATAAAAATATATATGTAAGCCTTGCAACTCTTCAATAAGAACCTTAGCCTTGATGATGCTTATAGAACTCAACTTCCCCTGAAGTCAGGGAACTATTTTACAGAAAACAATCTTGTGCTCACCCCAAGGTAAATGAACAATATTACCTAATGCATCTTTTCCATCTTGAACCTGCGTGCTTAGGTGTTTAATTGGAAAATATTATGAACACAGGAGAGCAGATAAGCAGATCCCAGATGTTCACTCTCCTGGTACAAGAGGGGGTACACACTGTCTTCCAGCCTTTCACAGTGAGTGCTGGAATGAGAGTGAGCTCTCCGGGTCCCCACCCACTCTGCCCTGCCACGGTCCAGGAGCCAACCTGAGCACATGAGCTGCCAGCAGTGCTGGCTCTCCTATAGGAACACATCAGACAAGGCCTTGACACCCAACAGGTCTGACTGTTATCAATAGTACTAGGACCCAGAAGCCATAGAATCATCAAATCATTTAGACTGGAAAAGACCCCCAATATCATTGAGTTCAGCTGTTACCCCAGCGCTGCCAAGCCCACCACTAAACCATGTCCCCAAGTGCCACGGGGATGGCGACTCAACCACTTCCCTGGGCAGCCTGTTCTAGTGCTTCACAACCCTTTCCATAAAGACTTTTTTCCTGATATCCAACCTCAACCTCCATTGGTGTTGCTTGAAGCCATTTCTCCTCTTCTATTTCTTGTTACTTGGAAGAAGAGACCACACACCCCACCCACACAACTATAACCTCCTTTCAGGTAGTTGTAGAGGTCTCTTCTGAGTCTCTTTTTCTCCAGATGTCACCAAATCCAACACCAGAGCAGCTGGAAAGTTTTTTCATGAAAAATCACGAGCTACAGACCACCTTTACTTACAGTAAGCAATGAAGACATTTTAGTAGGAGCATCTCAAAAATAATTTGGGAGCCAGCAATTCAAATTTTTTCAAAGTAAATTAATTAATGGTGGTAGCAAGAGTTTTCTGTCTCAAGAGGGAACATTTGATAAATTGGAAGTAGCAATTAATAAAATGAAGTCGGATAGTCAACTAGACAGAGTAATCCAGGGGTCTGAATGCCTGCTGGCAATTTCTGCAAGTTAATAAAAGGCACATAAGTTCAGATTCACAGCAAGTTAATAAAAGGCTTTATAGAACATGGTGCCTGTGAGAACAAGAAAGCTGGCTGCTGTGTGATCCCAGTAGACTTTTCCTCCTCCTGTTCCCCAAACCATCTGTGATGATCTGGCCTCTTAAAGTGTGTTCTCAGAACTCACTGCTGTCCAACCACCAGCCCAAGCAGCTTGGGCACAGGTATCCTCAGTATGAGGAGCAATTCTAGCTTAAGGCCAGGGGAAAAGCTGAAATAAAATTCTGTTTCTTATTTATGATTTCCACGCACTCTGCTCAAAATGTAACACCAGAAAATTCAACTTACATTAGGGTTGTTTTGAAGCATCTTATTTGTGTTTGTACTCAAACTATGCTTTGAGTTGATTTACACTGCAATAAAGAAATAATATTCCTTTAGTAAGTAGTATAACTAATTAGATATTCCCATGAAAGTGTTCCTTTAATGAAAGCAACAATGACAACAAAATAGACAATTTTCTCTACCTCTTGTGACTGTGACAACTGCTTTGCATCCTATCAACCTCCATTAACAGGGGAAATAGTTTTACCCAACAAGTATTTGCAATAAAAACGGTATATGGTTCCAAGTTTGTGGAGATTAGTACTTTGAATTTAATTGCAGAGGTTTTCAGATGCCTACTAGTTAAAGAAAAAAATAAAAAAAAAATAATTAAAAGTTGGTTGCTACAGCACACCTCCAATTAAAGACTAACCAGACCAGTTATTTACCAGGACAAGGACCGATTCTGTTTTAAGGCTAAGTCCCACTTAACACCAGTATAAGGAGTGTGACACACAGACTTCCAGATCTGGGAGGCCAGACCAGAGGTATGGGACAGAAACACCACCTGAAAGGAGATAGCTTAGAGACTCTAACAAGACAGATAGTTTTACTGCCTGCCATTTTCTTATGGGAGCAGGCACAGGAAACCAAGACAGTGGTGAAAATGGATTTCAGTAGCAAGGCAGCCCAGTCAGGTGCTGCTGTGTCATTGAAACAAAACAGGTAGACTTTGATCCGGGTATAACCAGAAATCTGCAACTCTGTAGCTGAATAGGAGCTGGTGAGAGGCACCACTGTTACAGCCTGATTAAAGCACTGGAAAAGTTAAAGAAAATTCGATTTCTGAGACTCAGGCACATAACATGTAACAACACATCTTCCTCACTTTCTCCTTTGGGCCTCAGTCTTACCATTACTACCAGATAACCAAAACAGCTAAAGCTGCAGTTCTCTTTTATTCAGTTCTCCTCCAACCTTACCTGTTCTTCAAACTTGGATCTAATACTCTCTTTTGCCACCTTGCATCATCTAACGTAAAAACTGAACAAAATATGTGCACTTCAGAATCCTGGGCAACAGGATGGAAGACACAAACCCCAAAAAGAGTCTCTTGATTTTCCAGCTCCTTAGTGTCACTTTAAAGTCCAACAGGTAAAATTACTAGCAAGAAAATGAAAAGCATTAAACTAAAAAAGCCGTGGACAGAAGATACCATGCCACCATTATGTAAATGACATAATAAGCAGCCACACTAATCATAGTCCCCAAAAAAACATAGAAAAAACTAGTTGCAGGCATGGTGCTGTAACTTACCTTCTTAAAATCCAGACTGGATGCAAAAAAATCAGGGCTTTACATTTGATGCTGATAACTCTGTGTTAATGTCAAATGTTCTCTTAACCTATATGTTCATAAGCTTATTGTAACAGATTGTACACAACAAAATCAGACATATTTAACTATAGGACCTAGGAGTAGGAGAAAAAAAACCTCTAGAAAAATTTGGTTTAATTGGAACTATCCACCAATCAAAAGCCTTGTTTGGTGTCAGACATTATAAGCAGAAAAGTTCATCTACTTTATGATTATGGGATTTCCACAGCAAAAGCTCACTATCTAGGACATAAATAATACCCAGTGCATGCACTGGAGGATGTTTGTGTTGTATGGGGCTTTTTTTTTTTAAATACAGTAGGTCAGCACAGAGTAAAGTTACAGCTACTTTCAAGACTGTCATTGGAGGAGAGAAAAACAAGGGAAAAAAAAAACCAAAAAACTTAACTGAATTAAGAGGATCCTGATGGCATCAGCAAAACTCATTATCTTTGATCAACCCAAGCCCCTAGGAGCCCATGTTTAAATAGGGTGGACAGGTGTGCAGGGGTGTGTAAGAAAGGCCACAGGTGAGGCTGATCAGAGTCATTAAGGTTTATTTGTGTCCATGGGGCCCTGACCTAATATCTCAAATGACCATTTCTCCCACCATTTGGCTTGTCTTAAGATAATTGAAAAGCAACGAGCAGTGTGTTACCTTGTGTTTCTGAAGTGCAAAATGTACTCTGTATTCAGTGGTGAAATCCCTGTGTTCTCCTGATGCAGAAGTTTACTTTAGTGCCACAGTTTGAAAAAAACACATTTTCACTTGTGCTGCATGAAGAAACACCCATGATACCAGTTAAGTCACTTTTAGAGCTCGGGTGACTCAAAGCAACAGGGACTGCAAATGATGCATATGCTGAGATAATTGGGATGTTCAGAACCACAGCAAACAAATGAAAGGAAAATGATGCCCACGGGAGACCCAGGTCAGTGATTAACAAGCATTCAACACTTCACATAAATTTGATCTAGAAAGCAACTAATTTCTCCAGTGTTGGCAGAAGTGCAGGGACAGAAGGAGAACAAGAATCTGTGAAAAGAGGTGAAGTCACTGGTTGTTTTGAGCAAGAGGACAAGACAGGGCTTAGACTCCCCAAGACTTGAGTCCTCCAAGCATAAACCTCTCACAGCCATGCTCATGATTACCTCCCTGCTGTTATTTTTTTCGAATTTATATATGCCAGACTACCTGCCTTTAAGAGTTTAAAATGGGGAAGGACAAAACAATAGTAACAGAAAAAAGAGGGGGACAAAACCCAACAAACGAACAAAAAAGTCCCTCAAACTAGGGTATGCAGTTCTGGTATTGCTGCTTTTAATTAAATCAGTGGAAAAGTGTTATACAAATTTCCACTGTGGGTAGAAACAGAAGACTGACTCCATGATCGAAACCTTGGTTTGATGCCACGCAACATAAACTTTCTTTTAACTGTGTTTCACTGTGAAGCCAAAAGAAGCAGCAAGTGAATCCAGAGCAGAAAAGGTGAAGTAAATGGAACTGTAGAGGAAATGAGTGCAACCAGCAGGAGAAAGAAAGTGAGAGGAGGTGAACAGCAACCCAGCAAAGGGCTGCCATGGTAAGAAATCAATAGGGTTGATGGGAACTTACTGCAAGTGCAGGCAAGAGAGAGTCTAATTCTAGAGGTATTTCATCCAGCTGACTGAAAAGCTCTTCATGCCTGGTTTGGACATGCCCTGTTGTGAAATTCTTTACATAGGAAGGTTCTTTAGCTGGAAGACCTCTTGTAGCTGTGGTAGCTTTCTAAAAGCTCCCAGCACCGAAGCCAAGCATCTCATGGGACATAAAACAACAGAAAGAGCCACACACAACTGTGGGGCCAGCCACTGCCTACAAATAGTGCCACCGCCTACAAATAGTACTCTACACAAGGGTCAGCTGACTGCAGTCTGGTATTAAATTATATATAATTATATACAAAATTATGAAGACCACAAGACAAAGGAAACATTCTGCACCTAGTCATTGGCAAACTGGACTGATACTTAATTTGGTGCTTCATACAGTTCTCTCAGAGCAGTTACAGGGGCTGCACCTCCCACAGAGTGCTGCTACTTAATAGAAAGCACTGATAAGTGATTGTTCTCTTTGCTTCACTGTGTCATCTTTCCAACGGTGTGTAATTAAAAGGATTAAGCAAAAGCAAGAATCAACAGGAAAATATGCTGAAAACCAGAGCAAAAGACACCTATTTTAAGTGGCAAGGAAAAGGTTTGCGTTCCCAGCAGAATATCAAGAAAAGACCCTGATCTCAAAGATCGTTTAGAGTCAACCTTTCCCTGAAACTAAATTTGAATAGGTTTGAGGGGGCCTCTCCTGTGTAAAAGGAAATGCTTTAAAACTGTAGTACCATGGATCTAGAGGTCAAGAAAGACTCTCACTGGCTTCAGCTAGTCAAGAATCATTTTCTCCTTCACCTTCCTTATAAAACAGTCACACCAATAGTCCTCACCTCAGCAAAGAGCTGATAGCTGTGTGGGGTAGCACAGTCAAGGTTTCCATCATCAGAAATGAAAATGCACATATTTTTTTCTACTCTCTGTAGGTCTGACTGCAGCCTGTAAAGATTTGGATGAGAGTAAAAAAAAAAATATTCACGTACTGGCAAATGTTGTGAGCTCTTTCAGGAGTGCTGGAGAAACCTGACGATTTTCAAGGGAGAAACCATTCTGCAGTTGACTGTGGTAAGGAAGACTAAATAAATATTATAAAACTACTTTATGCTATTGGGTCAAAGAAATATGAGTTAGCTAAGAGAGAAGATTTGTGATTTGTAGTGATATGACAAGGATTTAAAAATACTAGGTCCACCAGAATAATAGGAAGAGAAGAAGTAGCAATTTCAAAAGTTTCCACGCATTAAAAATCCAAAATCTTTGTATATATTTCCAGGTGACTACGAGTAGGAGTCAGATAACCAGACTATGAAAGTCAGTGAAGGGCAACATACAGATAAGTACAACAGCAGAATACCAAGCACAGTTGTGATGATGTGTCACTACTTCAGGATCACATTAAAAGGGACTTCATTTCCAAAATGACACGCAGTCTCTCTCATCCATACCTTACCGTATAGATGTTTTCCTGCATGCACAACAAAACACTTGGAAGCAGACAAGTACTTTATCTCGGCTCAGTTTCCTATCATCTCCTATGTGTCAAATTAGCAATCTGGGTTTTTTTGCAAATCAGCAGCATAGAAAAAATTAACTCCACACATAAATCCAACTAGTGTGAAATAAAGCTTTAATGAAACTTAATCCAGTGTTTGAGGACACTAATTATTATTGAAAAAGATAGACAAGCTTCTTCTCAAGAAGTCAGAAAAGTAGCATTTGTCATGGTCTAGTAAAATGTGAAGAACAGTATTACCTTTTTTCGAGCCTGCCACAGTGTAAAATAGCAACATTTTTAAAAGTCATTAGAATTTCAGAAGTTGATACTGAGGAGACTTGTGATTTTTTCTTTCAATTGGTATAAGATGTCAATAGCAAAATGGAAGTTTGATGAGGAAGTTTATGAAGTTTCTGTCTCCACTAGCAGGGCAAGATCATACAGGAAAAAAATATCAGAGAGCTCTGTAGTGCCAACCTGTAGCAGCATCTCAGTAGAGACAGGTTCTTCTCAGCCCTGCCAGAACATGCAACTGAGATCTCCCATTTAGGTGGATGTCCTGAGTGTCACAGAGATCAGCAAGACACTGAGCAGATCTAAATATTCAGATTGTTTTGCTGCTTATTCCTTATATTTTGCTTTTTTTCCCCTGAGCAGCACATGAAGTGACCGAGAAAGTGGCTTCTCCTTCTCACAATTATGTTTACCTTTGGAATTCCTAGAGTGAAAGGCAGAAATATGATTAATCTTTTAATAACAGAAACCTATTTTTAAGATGTAGTGAAGTTGACTCCTATGCAATACTGACAACTTGACAGCCATGAACTTCTCTTATTCAGAGAGGACATGCAGTACCAGCATGGATAATGGGAGTTGCCTTCAATAGTTCAAGTTTTTTTATTTATTTTTTTTTAAATTCTCAGTGGATACTGGTAGTTACTTCTGCTGGGGAAAAAAAAAAGTCAGTGTGTGTAATGCTTAGAAATAAACATGTCAAATGTCTTGTTATTTGAAGGCATTACAAGGAGTTTATGAAGAGATAAAATATGTTTCATTCTAGACAGCTAATTCAGTGTAAAAATTCTGTGAAAATTAAAGCCTGGTTCTTTCATGTGAGCTATTTAGTTAGGATAACATCTATAAAGGACATGAGAATTTATACTGACTCCTTGACTGAAGTGAAAACTACCATCTGCTCTGTATTAGGATCTTACCACCCATTCTGAAGTTACTGTTTTCATTACTAAATCCGCTGCCAAAGAGTTCTTCTCTCTCCCTGCTCTAATCCAGTTTACTTCCTCTCTGTCAAATCTATCAAACAGTGAGGGGTTGATACATTTCAGTGCATGTTTTAGCTTCAACTAACTAATCATGGCGACTGAACTGACACCTACCTGCTTTTGGGCTACTCCCTTTTTGAACTAGCTGTTGAAAAAAAACCCCAGAAATTTACTTTGTTTGAAACCTGTCCTCATATCAACTTCAAATTAGCAGCTCTTACTCCCTCCCTGGCATGTTGCTCAATTTTATTTGTCTCTCTCTGGATTTTTGTTCCAAAAGACAGGCTCTTTTAATCCCCTTTGGTAATACAAGCCCTGCTTCCGCATATCTACTCCAGCACAATTCCACTTGGACTCCACCTTTCTAAACATGATTAACCAACTGTGTACATAGTGCTGCACTTTTTAATGGTACTAATAATCCCTCAAACCTTAATGAAAATACCTCACCCAACAAATCACAACTTTTATTTAAAGCCAAAATATATCAGTGAGCATAGAAGTCTTAGCAAGAGGTTTCCAAATTAGCAGACATTCGAGACAGTGAAGTTTAAAACTCTCTTTTGAAGCACTTTAACATTTAGGGAAAAGGTACTGGAGCCCAATCTAATCTTTATATTTGAGAGTATTCAATCCCTCCAAAGTTCCTCTAGGGGAAAATCAAATTGAACCAAGGGGTTGGCACATTATGGACGTCAACAGAGGCATTGTGATGTAACTCAGCAACAACATATCTGTGCCTTAAGAAGTGTAGGTGGATCTTAAAGGACCAAATTGCCACGGGATTGGGCTGGTTTGAGCCATCTTTGATGCTCAACAAGTCAGTGAAATTTCTGGGCATGATCCAAAGCGCATTTAACACAGTGGAAACATTTGCCCTGATTTTCACAGGATTTCAGTCAGGCCCGGGGAAAACTAAAACTCAGCCTCAGATAAGCCTTAGAACAAATGCAATGCAGGTGTTTAGGAGCTGTTGTATTTCAGCCTCAGATACCTGTGAATCTGTATTGCAATACGTATTTCAGAGAACATCTGGATTCTAAAGTTAAACAAAAACTAAAGTTTTGAAAAATATTATTGTAGCTCTGATGAGAAACCCTTTAAGTATGTCTTTTATTTGGTGAAGATTTGAATATCCTGATACTATTAAAGTTCATAGGCTCGTCTGTCTCCAGAGATAAATCAGGAATTTGATTCTTCTCTATACTCAGTTATTTTCTGCAGAAAGAACCAATATATTTCAATTTACGATGATGCCTTTGTGAATGAGAATTAGACTAAAGCTCTCATCTGCATTTGCAAAGGACTGCAAAAAGATAATGCCTGAATGATTGTTATAAAAACAGCACAACATGTTCCCAAAAAATTTTTTTATTTTATGCCCTGTGTGTTGAATTCCCAAACCAAACCACACTGGGGAATACACTTAACTCTGCTTAGTCAGGTCATTGTAGCAATTATCATTATGATGCTAATACAGCTTATAGTAATTGCTGTATTATCTTAATTATCCTAAAATGTCTTTAAATAAATCGGCTTATTTACAATTAATCGTTTTCATCTTAGAAAACTGCATGTTCACACTTAATCTTCAAATATAAATAATACTACACAAACGACTGCTTTTGAAACTTCTGACTAAAAGACTTGCTCAGGGTAAGTATCAGAGGCAAGATTAAATCTTCCTGCTAGTTTGCTATTCTCACCTCAATTTACAATATCATGAGTAACAGTTTTGTTAGGTCTCAGATAGGTCTGCTTTGTGCATAACAAATTATTTTTCAGTCCTTAAAACAGGAGCTGAAACGCACCATCAAGTATACATTCACCCTGGTTCAGTGCAGCTCTGAAACACCTCTTAACTGCCTTCCAGAGACACAAGATGGAGACATCAAACAACTGTCAGCTGAATATATTTTATAAATGACTCAAAAAAGTCTAACCTTCGCTCCCAATATTTTGCTACTAAAATTAGATTGTGCAAGTGCATCCCTGAACTGCAACAGCTGAGCTTCTACTGTTTCTCAGTGGGATCAGGATGAGCCTCAAGGAGCTCTTTCTATTCTCTCTGGTGTCACCATCACACTGAACATGAGGATCTGTGCTGGGCCTTAGCATGAGAACCATTTTGCTACTTGACACTCGGGTTGATTTTTTTCCATCAACCCAAAGATGACATACAAGCAGGTCTTTGCAAAAGAAGTCTTCGTTACAGCCAGAAAACTAATGTGACTTTCTTCATAAGAACCCCACAGAAGTTTCTCCTCGGCAAAATTTAAGTGCCCACTTGTTCCTACACAAAGGCTCAACACATAAATCCTGCCAATCTGAAAGGCTGCTATACATCCAACAATGCTGTAACCCAGCCCTTCCAAAGCCATAATGGAGCCAACTATAAAGTAAGAAAAAAACCAACAAACCAACAAAAGTCAACAAATAGAAAAAAAAAAATCTTTGTTATGAAAAATGGAAAGTTAAACAAGTTAGACAAGTTTTACTACCATGAACTAAAAACTTTCCTGCCCCTCCCTTGACAGATATTTTAAGTTTGAGGGTTTTTTCTTAATAATACTGCTCTAATTGAATGATAGTTAAGCAGGTGTTTTGATTTGCAGAACAGAATGTCTTTTTTTGAAAGAAGAAAAGCTTTATCCCAGAAACACCTACGCTTTAAAAACAGCCTTTGCCTTAATCATTGGCTTCACTTTCTTACACTGAATACCTCTGCTAAATCAGTGAAAATCAGTGAAGTGAAATCCTAAGAACACTCAGATGTTTTATTCTACTATTCTATGTACTGCTGAAATCATGTGAAAATAAAACATGTAACCAAAGCCACGTAGTTTGTCATTTACCTCCATTGTGTTCATGATGTGAATTAAACTGCTTAGAGCTGGAATCAAGAATTTCAACAGAAACAATTAGCCAGAAGAAATACAGAAATTAAAATCCAAGGCTGAAGAGAAAGCAGAAAAATAGAGATGATTAAGAGAAAATCATGTTATTAAGGAAAGAGATAAGATGACAAGGGACTAATCAGCACTAGGCTAGAGAGAATGTCTGAGCTGCTAGGCTTAGACATTGAAGAATAAAAGACTTCTGTAAATTAAATGGCAACAGCCCTCCTTGCAACAATAACTGCTTTTATCTTCATTTTTGTAACCATTAAGTTTCTAGCGAGGATCTTGCTGCTGGTGAAGTGCTCCTACAAGTTACTGGAGGAGCAAAATATACATGGAAAATGAAATAATTCAGCTTCTTCTAAGCTATGTGGAGATTTTGCACCTTCTGCAGGTCCAGGAAGACATAAAGAAACTATGAATACACCCAAGCTGTAATAAAATGTATTTTGTATTTTATTTATAGGTGCTGCATTTATGTGGCAATGGCTGTTTTCCCCTTTTCAGATATTTCTGACTCCTCTCCTTTATGAACCAAGCCATATATGATGTTTATTTTTTCTGTTTAAGTTTTGACTTAGTACAGAGGAGTACTCTGCTAGCTGAGTTCAGGGCATTTGCAGTGACCACAAGTCTTCTTTAGGCAACGGGGTTTTTTTCAGTACTTGCAAATATTAGAAGAAAGGGGTTTTAAGTGACCAAAGCCTGCAACATATAAACCTGATCCCCTCCTATTCCACAATATATTAAATTAGATAGTCTTTCTTCTTCATATACTAGCTCATATTCTTTGTAATTCTCTGCTGAGACACTTTTAACCATACACAGTAAGACTGAAATAACAGCAATCATACAACTTCTTGTAGAGATAAGACAATTTCAAGTAAAGTCACTTAGGAAGTATTCAACAAAAGGATACTCTGTATTTAAAAATTTATCAACTTAATCATGCAATGAAAGTTCACTGTGTAAAAATCATTTAACCCAATACATTAGCACAAAATTCTATAAGTAGATTTAAGAAATTAAATCAGTAGACTTTGAATTTTATTTCCTTAATAGAAACTAATCTTCTAAAATATTAAAAGAGCAAAAATCTTGCAAGTTGCTGAGAAAAAAAGAAAAATAAATAACATTGTATTTAATATGAAAGTAAGTTCTATGGATTTGGTAAAGCCAGTTATATACTACTGTGTATATATTATCTGATACAGCTGCTCTACTACATATTGTGCTGCAGCAAATATAAACCAAGCCAACTATTGATTAAAATTTGTGATGAAAACACATATTGGACTAGTATCAAGTGTATTTCAGGGAAAGACTGCATACTACTTTTCCTGATGAATGCAATGTGTATTTAAAAGAGGCAGCTGCTTTCAATTGGTTTTGAAACCTCCATTGACGTCAATAAGAAAACAATATGTTAGCAAGAGACCTGGGATAAAATAAGATGAGCTTTAGGAGCAACTGTGCTTTTGGTTATTTATTTTTAAAGTACTTTCTTGCATTCAGTGGGACTCAGATGAAAAACACATTTACATTTAAGAGGATGAATTCCCTGTTTGCCCTGCCTCTCTCCTTTCCCTCTGCATCTCTCATTTCACGTGTCTAATCTCAGACTCTGCACCTCCTACACAGAAGCCATTCCTAAGTTTTCCCTTGGTTTCCCCGCCAGCTACAACTCCACTTTCCTCCCAGTTTACCAAAGATGAACAATAAAATTATCTTAAAGCACTCTTATTAGGTTAAGGAAGAATTCAGAAAATGCAGAAGATAATATGGACTAGGTATAAACATTGTAATTACATTTTCACAATCAAAAGACTTAGTGGTGTAATATTTCTTATTAAAAGTTCACAGTTGACTTCCAGGTAATGTTAATATGCTACAAGGGATGACATAAATGCCTTAGGAAGGTTTGAACATATCTCCTGCTCAAGAAATAGCTTTAAGATTCAGAAAAAATATACCAAAATTGAAGGAAGAATAGCAGTATCTCCTGCAAACAACCTAAGGAAAGGTAGGGCCTGTGATCTTCTTTCCTTTATAACAGCAGAAACTTTTTCAAATTTTCTTATACTTCTAACATAGAAAAGAAGCATGAAGACACTTAAAATTACTAAATAAAATAATTTTCTTAGAAAAAAAATACCAATTTTTCTCTTTTTACTTAACCATGCTTTAAGTTTGCTATTTTTACTAAAGCTATTTAAAAGGTGGATTCTGTGTAATGGGATTGTTAGTACAGTGCAGCTTTGTTAATAATTTGGTTTTTTGAATAAAAGAAAATAAAATTGTCATTATACCTGATCTGAATTGACTTCAGCACATAGTTGTCTTGTCTTGCCAAACAAAGTTGTAAAATTCCATTCAGAAACTGATCTGCAGAGAGTCACAGAACCCTTTCTTTTTACCCTTAAACACCAACCAGTTTGAAGATTCTACTGTAAGAAAAAACTCTGTAGATGAACATGAAAAGAAAATGTTAAATTAAGAGTGTAACAGTGCAAAAAAAGTAAACAACTCTGGTTACATAAGTGTGGTCACTCGCCATTTCTAAGTGTGTGAGTCAGCACAGGCAGGCAGCTAGGACAACCACAAACTCAGAACTAAAACACAAAGAGTAAATTTATTTCCATTACCTCGCTGATGAGGGGATCCTAAAAGCAACACCAGAGCAGGGGCACTTAGACAGAGACAAAGGCACCTTTGAATTCAGTCCATGCTGGAAGATCCGTGGCCTGCTGTTCACACAGGTTGATTAAGAGACCCCAGCTACAGGGTCACTTGAGCATATTTACAATTGCCGGTTTTCCACTCCCTTCCAACACTAAGTTTACCTCCTCCTTGACACGAGTGCATCTATTTTAATAAGACCTCTAACTAAAAGACTGTCAGTTTCAGAAATGAGCCATCATCTAACCCATTCAAAAATCAACTATTTCCCAATAGTTGATTTTTTTTGTATTTTCTAAATGTAAATATCTCCACAGGTAATTTGTTGGATGCCACCCAGGCACATCTGTTTGTTCATAGTCAGAATACCTGCCTGACATTGAGCTGACAGTTATCTGACAATCCCTATCAACACTTCTGAGTGCAAAGAACTGGACTGCTGCCAGATCAGCACATCTCCTCACCAGCAGCAACTTTCCCATAGTCTTTTCCATGACCAGCCACCATCATTCCCTTTGTAGTTCCTAGCTCAGGCAATCAAAGCTGTCAGGAGTCTGGATCAAAGATTATGTCTCAGATCTTTTTTAAAGTGAACTTCAGTGGAAGGGCTCCGAAATGTAAAGGAGGAAATGAAGAGAGGAAGGAACCTAAAAGCAAGGAATACACAGCAATCAGACCACAAAACTGCTGAACTGGAGAAAGCCCTCACAGGATTTAACTCAAGGCTCTTCTGAACAGAGTTAAAGTACATGCTTAGGGATGTGGTGAATGAGTGGGTTGGGCTGCTTCAAGAGTCACTGATAAAAGGCATTAGCAAAAGCAGGTTTTAATGTAAATTTGTAAAGATGTAACTTAATAGAGTCCATTGGCAAGATTTACTCTATCAATTATTACACAGATGAATCACACAAAGGAAAATTGGATTAGAATTGATTTAGAATGATTTACATGGAGATGGGAGATGCAAAAGAGTAAGGGTGCAAATGGTAATGGTGCAAAAGGGCTTAGCAACACTTTATAATTGATTAATTTAATATTTATTAAGTAATTCAATAGGATTTATTACAATTACTACAGTGACCTAATTATAAATGGGAGATAGCAACATTTATACTGTACTTGAGAGGATATTTGGATCAATTCACGTGCATATGCACACAGACACAGGGATGTCTGTATCTATATCTATGTGTACAAAGGTACCTGTTAAAAATTCCCCTTGACTTCAGTGAAATACTCATGTTGGGTGCCTTTGCACCTCTCAGTGGTTGAAGGGCTGAGCCTCGAGGAGTGGGGATATTACCCCAGGCTTCATCATCAGCTTTTAGCAACATTCATCCAAGAATCACAGACTTGAGGGCTTTATAAGCTCTGAGAGACATCCCACTCAGAGGGAGATGTTAGCACAGCCCACTGTGGTCCAGGAGACCTCAAAAGGCCTCATTTAGGACCTAACAGGAATCCCTAAGATTGCAGAGTGGCCCCAAAGACAGAGGAGAAAACAAACACCCACGCAAGAGAAACAGGACACAACTTGATTTGGGATTCAGTGGACCTCTGGTGATTCTGGTCCAGTGAATTTCTAAATGTGGTTTTAGAGTTTTGGTGAAAAGTTTCACTTCGGTGTTGGCAAAATTGGTGTCTTGCAACCACTCCAAAGGCCACTGCTTCAGGGAAATGATTTCAGAAAGTAGTGAAAATCCGTGACTTGCTGATCGATTTTTGTACTGTCCATTGCAATCAAGGAGGCAAGAATCAACCAAAGCATTTTAGATATGTCTGTCTCACATACATAACTTTCTCCACTGCTGATGTACCCCTTTCAGTTGGCATTTCCAGAACCATAAACGTGACACAGTGCAAATAAGACCTGATGGAAGTAGATCTCAGTTAGAGTAGACATTTCCCACTCTAAGTTATTGGTGTTTGTTTACTCCTGTTTTTAAAGAAAGGCTACACAATAAATCAGAAAGACACTGAAGATAGTGTCAGAGTACAGCATAGAAGGGCAAAAATTTGGATGCACTGACTGCCACAGGCATCCTGTAAAAAAGGCACCTGTAAAATAGTCACCTCTAGCACAGTGCCAGCTTTGAACACCACTACTACATTTGCTGTGCCCACACCCACAGTTCAGGGGTGCACAGGGCTGGGCACTCCAGGAGGGTTGCCAGGGCTGCCCAGGGCATGGCAGAGAGGTGACTCAGCCAAAGCACAGGAGTGAATGGAGGTGAGCATCCAAGGACTCAAGCATCTCTCCTATTAGAAGAGGATGAGAGAGCTGAGGCTCTTTAGTCTGGAGAAAGAAGTTTCAAGGGGGATCTTGTCAAAGTATATAATCACTTGAAGGGAAGGTGCAAGGACGACAGAGCCAGACTCTTTTCGGTGGTGCCCAGTGACAGGAGGAGAGGCAATGGTCACAAACTGAAACAGAAGAAGGTCCCTCATTGTTATAAAACACTTTTTTACTGTGAAAGTGACTTAGCACCATTCGCCCAGAGAGGTTGTGGTGTCTCCCTCCTTAGAGATATTCAGAAGTCACCTGGACACATTTCTGAGCAACCTGCTCTCAGTAGTTCTGCTTGAGTAGGGGACATGGACAAGATGACTTCTAGAGGTCCCTTCCAATCTCACCATTCTGTGATCCTGTCCTGTGTCTCAATCTTCACCCAGTGCACACTCCAAAAATGTGCCCAGTATACTTTTAGACTCACAGGGGAAACCCCCCCAACTTTTACTAAAATGTAAATAACAATACTTACCTTCTTACAATTCATGGAGTCACATTTGTCATTTCATTATTGTTTACAATCAATACATTGCAATGTTGTGCCACATTTCTCTCTGACACAAATGACTCTCCACATCTTTCTTCTAAAAAGAAACAACACAAAATCCACATCCTGAACATATTTCCCATGCCCTTCATTTATTGTGTGTAGATACTCACCTGCCAGCTCCACAGGAAGAGACATCAGGCTACTTAGCATTAGTTCAGCAAAATAATGCACATTGTTTCCCCAAGGAACATTTACAGCAAGGCTGCCTCATGTTGGGGCTTTCTAAGTAAGTACTTTCATCTTTGAAGGTTGGACTTGATGATCTTGGAGGTCTTTTCCAACCTCTATGGTTCTATGATTCTACCTGGACAAAACCATCCCCAATAGCATTGAACTGGCCAACATTTGGGGTTTTTTTACATTTCAACAAAGGCTGATCAAGAAGGAGCACCACTACTCTTCTTCTAGAAGAGTCACTCTAAAGGAAGGACAACTCAAAATCAGACACACTAGTAGACCTCCAGTCAGGTGATAGCAATCCATGGCCGTGACTAGCAGGGTTATGTGCAAGTCTCTGCCTGTATCTGCATGCTCTGATTCGTGAAACATCTTGTCAGGGTGCTCCAGGAAGTTGTTAGACTTTGCAGGGAACAAAATCACTATGACTCAGCAAAAATGTTGAGGTGAATGGGCCTCACTCACCACCCACACTGCACCCAGCAAATAATAATAATAATAATAATAATAATAATAATAATAATAATAATAGGAAGGCTTTTAAACTCCCATAAAGTCAGGTTTTATATGGCTTTAAATCGTGATAGTTATCTTTCTCCATGCAGATAAAGCAATCAGGTAAAATGGAACAAAAATACTTGAACAGAAAACCCTTTATACGTAACTGTGTCCTTCCAGCCCTTGCTGTGGCTGAGTTGCCAAAATCTCTCCCTGCTCCTCTCTTGCCTGCAGGAAGCTCGCTCCAAAATTGTTAGTGTCTTAAAATAAAGGTTTAGGAGGAGGAAGTGTTTAAGACTCTGCTTAGACACAGGGATAAAAAAAAAAAAAAGGAAAAAAAAGGCCAATTATGATTGTGTTTCATACCTTTCAGATCACGATTTTATGTAATTAAAGTAAGTTTAATAGCTCAATCTCAACATTTTCTAGTCTGTACTTTACATAATTTTGATCAGCTCCTATTGCTGTAGCACCCAAGCACCTCTAATATTAAATTAAGTAATATGTATATGACATAGGTTTGGTGTAACAGCTTGTCAGTCTAATCAGAGGTCAGTCCAGAAGAGTACTGTGGTCCTTTCTGCCTAAAAAACAATGTACCATTACTGAATTTATAAAATCTCTACAGATTTTTCTATTTTTTGGTAGATCTTTCTTTCTTTTCTGTCAAATTTCTCACATCTCTTGCAGTAGCTCTGTATTTTTCTTTTTTTTTTTTTGGGGGGGGGATTGGTTTGATGTATGTGTTATTTCATATTTGTTTTCAATAGAAGAGACCTCCTCTCACTGCTCTGGTTTGACCACACTGGAGTTGTCGTGTCACTTTGAAAAATTTGATTCTCTGCTTCTCTCTCTCTGCTTCACATAAATTTGGCATCGTTTCCATTCTGCAAAGTGTGATGACATCCAAGGCAAGAGAAAGACTATGGTAAAGCTTGGTTAAGCCAGTGGCTTAGAAGCTAGGCCAAGGACAGCAGGAAGAGATTTTGTTCAAGTATGAACCCAGGCCATGAATTTGCCAACCAACTGAAAATACTGTCCTATAAAAGCAGCTTAAGTAATGTAAGTGCACAAAAATTTAAACAAACCACATAAAGCGTCACGGCTAATGGCTCAGTAATTCACAGTTGTCTCTATATTTTGATAGGCAAACATTGTAAGTCCAGGCATAAAATATTTAATTATCACTCACTCAAACTGTACTAGTTACAGGACAACAGCAGTGGAACTTGTACAACGTGTAAAGTGGTAGTCAGGAGTCAGCAATGAGCAAGAAGGAGTTGATAGTAATATAAGCAAAAGAGAAAAGTAGATTCCAGAAGCAAAACTTCCCCACTCTGATAATCAAACAGAAAGTTGAGGGTCTGTGACATGAGATACCAAAGGCAGGGTGCTGAAATTACATCAGTTTTTTAATGTGAAGCATTTTTTCTTCCAGACAGTTGCCAGCTAAGCAACCTGGTCCCTCCAGACCCCAGGCCCTTGATTTCTGAAGCACTGCATTTGTACAAAGTTTCCTATTGCCTTTAAATATCAGCCCTCTGAATGCCTTTTCACCATATGTAAAAAAATCAGGGACTTTATTTGGACTAGCGCATTACCTGTAGAAAAGCTGTGGTCATAAATCCCTTTTCCAGCCTCTGACACCCTACTGATGCTGGCTGATGTTTTAGTGGAGCCCAGGGAACAGATGTCTTCACATGGGCTGAGGCAATGGTCCTGCAGGGAGCCCACCCCTTTGCAAAGCCAAGGAACACAGAATTTAGCTAAAAGGTAAGACCATGTTCCTTTTTAATGAATTCCTCTTCGAACAGCAGGAGAGCCTAATATTATCTAGGAAAAATATGAAAAATTCATATTATCTAGGAAAAATATGAAAAATATGGAAAATATGAAAAATTCAGTCCATTTGTCACCACCTGAAAGTGAGAAAATCCTCCAATGGCCTGGACACCCATCGTCCCATGCAGAAATTCTCCTGATATATGTCAGGCTCTGACTGTTGTGGAACCACAGAACGATCAGGGTTGGAAATGACTCAAAGACGATTGAGTCCAACTGGTATCCAGCACCACCGCGTTCACCACTAACTCATATCCCCAAGTACCACATCCACATATCTTTTGAACACTTCCAGGGACGGTGATTCCACCACCGCTGCGGGCAAAGCAGAACCCGTGAAGTGCCACGCCCATTGCTAAGACATTTGCTCTCAGCTTGTTCATTTCAAAAAACAAACAGATAAATCAGCATCAGGCTTCTGCAGCCAAACACAACCTCAGACTGACGGTCGTTTTTTGTCTCTCGCACGCGAGGGAAGGCGGGGAGCGGGGGCCGGCCCCGGCGGGCGTGGGTCGAGGCGGGGCCGGGGCAGCTCCGCTCCTTATAGCGCCCTGGGGCAGCCTGGGGCACGCACCGACGGAGGGACAGACAGACAGAGGGACAGACAGACAGAGGGACAAACAGACAGAGGGACAGACAGACAGACAGGCGCGGTGAGCATGGCGATTCCCTGCGTGGAGCTGAGCAACAAGATGAAGATGCCCGCTCTGGGACTGGGCACTTGGCAGGTACCGCGG